>NW_020528874.1:0-140000 GCF_003368295.1 Carassius auratus | reverse complement strand
AAACATGTTCACTTCAGAGCCCACGTGTGTTCAGCGAGCTCTGCTTCCACTCACACACATATGATATAAGTTATGTACTGTATGATGGAAACCGTCCAGTGTTTATCCCACAGACATTTCTGCAGATACGTGCTGACAACTTGGCAAAATCATCCATGGAAAACAAGTAGATTATAGCAAGCAGCACAGAATCAGACACACCCTGCAGAAAACAGAGCATGGAGAGATATAGAATGGATGCATATAAACATAATGTTCAGGAAATATATAACTATATTATAGCAATGCTTTAAAAATAAATAAATAAATATTTAAAAAAAATATTCATTGTTATTTGGTTGCTTATTTTTTATTAACAATTTTTATTAAATATATTATTATTATTATTATTGTAAGCAGCCAAGTCTAATACTTTAAGCTGCTGAGGGATGCTGGATGGTGCTTGTGATGGACGCGCATGCTTGGGTTACTAATAAATGGAATGTCCACACAAGATGTTAATATTGCTCATTGTTGTAGATTTATTTTACCATTACTGGTCTTCATTTCCATATAGGCAAGAATCCAAATGAACAGTCAGTAAATCCACCAGTCCTTAACCTTTACAATGACTTGCATAGCATGGTACAAACAACCTAGCGTAGCGGTCAAAAACGGTGTGCACCTTCCCTCCAGCAACACCTGCTCCCTGAAGGAAGGTTCCCACCTATATATTGTGAACAATTAAGCAAGAGTGACCCCTACTGGACGTACCTGTACATAAGACCAAAATGGCTCTTACATACCGGCCCCAAATTGGGATAAATCAACATACCAATTCCCAACACATAATAGAGAGCCATAAACAAATAGAAATATCAAGCATCATACACACACGATGCTTGTAACAAACCCCTTAACCCATAGACTCATGCAAAAAGCAAAGTTTTGCTACAGGCCTATCAATAACACTTGACTTAGTTTGTAAGCGAACAGAGCGCACCAGCCCTTTCTTGTCAGGGAATGTTTCCAAAACTCTTCCAAGTGGCCAGGATCCTCGAGGTGCCGTTGGATCCATAATGGCCACAATGTCTCCAGATTTGAGGCTATTTTTTTATCTTGTTCCATTTCTGCCTTTCCTGCAACAACGGTAGGTATTCCCTAACCCATCTCTTCCAAAAGAGGTCTGATATGTACTGAACCTGTTTCCACCTTCTTTTTATGTATAAGTCATGAACATCGAACAATCCAGGAGATAAGGATGGTTTTCCCTTTAACAACAGAATATGATTGGGAGTGAGAGCTTCAAGATCCACAATTTGGTGATTGGTCGATCATTCAAGATTGCCTCCGCTTCACACAAGACTGTATGGAAACTGTCATCATCAAGCGTCTGCTGTTGAAATACTGCAGTGAGGATCTTCTTCAACATGCGGATGACCCGCTCCCAAACCCCACCATAATGAGATCCAGCTGGAGGGTTGAAACTCCTCTTAATGCCCTTCTGACATAACACTCGTTGAATCTTAGCCTGATTCAATGATAAAAGTGCCTCCCGAAGTTCCCTCTCTGCTCCTATAAAATTTGTGCCATTATCTGAAAGAAGATGCTCCACTTGCCCTCTTTTACTGATAAATCGGCGCAGAGCATTAATGCAGGCATCTGTGTCAAGAGAATTGGCAAGTTCAAGATGAACGGCTCTACTGGCCAAGCAGGTGAAGATGACACCATAGCGTTTCACTGTACCTCTTCCCTTCTTCACCTCTATTGGTCCAAAATAGTCAACGCCTGTGTTGGTAAACGGCGGATAGTCTGGCATAATCCTCTCCTTAGGCAGATCAGCCATCTTCTGCCCCATCATCCTCCCATTATATTTTTTACAGAAGCAGCATTCTGCTACGACCTTCCTCACAGCTGATGTTGCACCTGTAATCCAATACCTTCTTCTTAAAGCATACAACATGTGATTACGCCCACGATGGCCAAGCTGTTGATGTAAATCTTTCAGTATAAGGGTAGCCACATGCTGATCTTTACAGAGGAGTAGCGGATGTTTTGTGTCTTCTGGCAACGAACCCCGTGTCAGCCGCCCTCCAACTCTCAGAAGCCCATTATCTATCCATGGATCCAACTTATAAATGGCACTCTGTTTGCTTACTGTATCCTTTCCAGAAGACAAAGCAGCGATTTCCTCAGAGAATCTTTGCTGTTGGCAATACCAAATTATAGCCATCTCGGCTTCCATAAGATCCTCTGCCGGCAAGGTTTGTCCTCCTGTTGTACCTTTAGCTATCCGATTCCCTTGCTCTAGGACATTCTGTTTGTTGGCTTCAGCAGTATCAGACTCTCTCCTCTAGCAAATCCTTCTCAACAACATCCTCTTCAACTTAAGCAACCAGGCAACTGATACTCGAAGTCTTCTCCAATCTGAAAAGTAAGCAATCAACCTATTTGTACCCTTCAGTGAGCCTTGAGTATTTACCACATTGACAAAGGCTTCCTTCATGACCTCTAGGTCCTCAACCCCTACTACAGTGTCCACCATATTTACAGGCCAATCCTCTTCTGGTTTGTACAGAAACTTGGGTCCTTCTATCAAACTGTTGTTCTTGATAAAATCTCCAGCCCTCCTTCCTCTGGATGCATCGTCAGCTGGATTCTCCTTTGTGCCAACATATCGCCACTGTGATGTCTCTGTGGCGTCCCTGATGATGGAAACTCTGTTGGCAACAAAAGTATGAAACCGCTTGTCCTCATTCATGACATACTTGAGTACAGATGTGCTGTCTGTCCAGAAGACTGATTCTTGCAACTGGAGTCTCAGCTCTTTCTTTAGCATCAGATCAACACGGACAGCAAGAACAGCTGCAGTTAGCTCCAAGCGGGGAACAGTGATAGCCTTTAAAGGTGTTACTCGAGCCTTGCCCATGAGGAAGGACACATGAATGTCACTGTTGCTATTCTGGATTCTAAGGTAAGTGACTGTGCCATATCCCTGTTCGCTTGCATCTGAAAAATTATGAAGCTGCGCATGTGTGTAGGAACCCCAACTCATGGGCTTAATGCATCTCTCAAACTTGAATTCAGAGAGTGCATTAAGTTCCTTCAACCACCGTGTCCAACCACACAATATCTCATAGGGCACAGTCTCATCCCATCCAAAGTTCCTCCGGCATAGCTCCTGTAGCATGATCTTAGAAGGTAACACTACTGGTCCCAAGATCCCAAATGGATCGTATACTGAACTGGACACTGACAACATTCCACGTCTTGTGCAAGACTTCTCCTGAATCTCCAGTTTGAACTTAAATGAGTCAGTTTCCGCACACCACAACAAACCAAGAGCTCTCTCAACAGGCAAGCTGTCTTTGTCCAGATCCAGCTCTTTCCACTCCTTGGCTCAACACTCCTCAGGAAGGGTTTGCAGGACAGTGCGCTTGTTGCTTATCCATTTTGTCAGAGTAAAACCTCCTTGCTGACAGAGATTGGAAAGATCTTGAACCAAAGAAACTGCTTCCTCTTCAGATGGCACACTCTTAAGGCAATCATCTACGTAAAAGTTATCTTTGAGAGTCTGAACAACCTCCTCATGGAATTCACATTGATGTTAATCTGTTGTTTTTCGCAACGCAAAGGCAGCGCAACTTGGAGAGGAGACAGCACCAAAAAGATGGACAGTCATACGAAACACTGACACTTCTTTTGTAAAATCTCCGTTCTGCCACCACAAGAAACGGAGGAAATCCCGGTCCTCTTCTGCCACTCTAACCTGATGAAACATTGCCTGTATGTCTCCCATGACGGCTACCGACTCCTGCCTAAACCTAAGGAGAACACCAATCAATGTACTTGTAAAATTGGGACCTTGCAGAAGGACTTGATTTAATGATGTTCCTTTGAATGCCGCACCACAATCAAAAACCACCCGCAGGTTCCTCTTCCTGGGATGACGTACACCATGGTGAGGAATATACCACACCTTGCCGCTGTCTCCTTTCAGCTGCTGAGTGGGCAATTGCTCTGCATATCCTTTGTTAATCATTTCTTTGAGGAATGCTACATACTCCTCATAAAACTACTCATCTCTCTGAAATCTCCTCTTCAATCTCCTCTTCAATCCAAGTATCCGCTGTTTTGCCAAAGAGAAGTTGTTAGGAAGATACACATTTTCCCTTTTAAATGGTAACTTCAAGGTATAATGATTGTCCTCAAGCTTGACAGAACTCTCAGCAATGTCCAAGAATCTAATATCCTCTCTTGACAATCATTGCTCTTCTACAGCTCGCTCATTGAAGTCATGGTTGTATTGTTTAAGCAACATCTCCTCCAGTCTACACACAGAAATCCTGTTAACCACTGCAGAACAGTCTTCATCCTCAAGGCTGCCTGCATTCAAAGGACCATTGATGACCCAACCTAATGCCGTTCTTATAGCATAAGGGCCATCCCCATGGCTATTTATGACTTCCCAAGGCTCCATCATCTTGGGAGCATTGTTTCCAATCAACAACTCAACGTTAGCCATTATACGGGGAACTTTAACCTTTGCCAAATAAGGCCATTTGGACAAATCTCCTTTAGATACAATGTTATCAGAACTTACGGGCATTTGTTTCTGTGTAAGTGTTTGTGGAAGCTGATAGAAGATGCTACCATTAATAGCAGATACTTCCAAACCTGAAAGTATGTATGCAGGTACAACTCTTTCCTGTCCCATAGTTTGTAACAGAAACTGAGTTTTTCTACCAGAAAGATTGAGCCGCTGCATAAGGCTTTCTGTACAAAAGGTCGCCGAACTGCCAGGATCCAGGAATGCATACGTCTGGATTATATGATCTCCTTTACTGGCCTTGACTTGAACTGGTAAGATAGAAAGAAGACAGCGATCCTTTCCGGCCCCTGTATGCCCCGGCCCATTTTGACTTCAGCAATAAAATCATTATTCACAATAATTTTTGCTTTAAACCATATGTCATGTTTTTCCTTCTCACTTTCAGGTAACATACCCATCAAAGAACCATGAATACCTTTTGCTTCATCACACAAATTTAAAAAATCATCAAAAGCACTTTGTACATCTTTTACATTTCTTTGTTGCATCAGACCTTGCATATTTTTTCTTAAATTAGTAGCTTTAATTAACACAGACTTTCTATCACTCTGTAATTTTTCAACCTTTGCAACAAATGCTTTACGAGTTAATTTCACAACACGTTTTTCTTTGTTCATTTGAACATCAAGGTCATTTAAAGCACTCAACTGTGGCGCTTCCATAAGCCTGTGTTCACTTTCAGATGTCTCCATAATACACAGAAAGTCAAAAGCACAATCAAAACGATTTGAAACTAGTTTGCAAAGTTAATTATTTTCTTTGACGACCAATGCATTGGATTTATGTCCCATGATGTGTGCACACAAAATGAAATGGCCATTCAACAATAAGTAGCGCAACTAAACATACCTCTTCACGTTGGGCGCCATTGTTTAAACACAGCTCCTCTGCTGACGTTTATAGAACAGCTCCGATATCTTTCGTTTCGCTGACAGATAGTCCGTAACCCAGAAGGAGAGACGTGCGTGTATAATCCACAGATGTGAACGCTGCGATTTCAGCTGACCTTGGTCGTTGGTAAAGTCGATGCAAAGCTCTTCCAATATACTTGATTCCCTTCAGCAAATTATGAAGCTCCAAAGTCACGTATAGGCTAAACACAGTTCCTTTTAGGTTGAGCCACATTTTTGACTAAATGTAAGCAGCCAAGTCTAATACTTTAAGCTGCTGAGGGATGCTGGATGGTGCTTGTGATGGACGCGCATGCTTGGGTTACTAATAAATGGAATGTCCACACAAGATGTTAATATTGCTCATTGTTGTAGATTTATTTTACCATTACTGGTCTTCATTTCCATATAGGCAAGAATCCAAATCAACAGTCAGTAAATCCACCAGTCCTTCACCTTTACAATGACTTGCATAGCATGGTACAAACAACCTAGCGTAGCGGTCAAAAACGGTGTGCATCTTCCCTCCAGCAACACCTGCTACCTGAAGGAAGGTTCCCACCTATATATTGTGAACAATTAAGCAAGAGTGACCCCTACTGGACGTACCTGTACATAAGACCAAAATGGCTCTTACAATTATTATTATCATTATTATTATTATTATTGTCATTTCAAGATTTATTACCACACCATAATATTCATTGAATATAATAATTTAATAGTAATTTAATGAGAAATCTTCAGTGCTCTGCAGGAATTTAACGCCTTTGGGTGATGCTTGATGGACTTCAAGACATTTATAATCAGAAGTAAGGACTTTTCGTAATTATTTCCGCATTTTCTCTTGTTTGCATGAGTTTGTTGCAGATGCTCTTCAGTCTGTTGTTGACTTCCTCTAGCTGTTAGTGTTGTAATGATTGTTTTATTCTCAGGAGATCTTTGATTACTATGAACTTTAATAAAGCTGGTTGTTTGATGAGTGACAGGTGAAGCGGTGATGCTGCCCTCTAGTGCTATTAATGCATAATGCAGAAATATTTATGGATATAGAGGTATATATCATGTCATAAAAAAAAACATAATAATAATATTACTATTTTAAATTAATAAATATAAAAATAGGAATCTATTATGGCATGTGTTCTGCATTATTTAAAAGAGAGGTGTCTAAAAACTGAAAAAAAGACATTGATTGTCCTAATTGTCCCTAAAGCGTCACCCTTTCAGATAAAATTTAAGTCCTGCTGTTTTCAAGTGAAACCAATTATTTATTATTTTTCAGTAATCAACAATAATGTTTTTATTATTTTTCATATTAAACTCCATCTGTAAGTCACGAATCCAGATGAAATACTTCTCACTGCAAGATGCGACGTGTTTTTAGTTTCTCATGGACAATCTGTCTGACTGACACGTCATCTGTGTGGACTACTACATCTATCAGAACAAGCTGGAGTCTGTTAATAGCAGGTTTGTCTTGAGAAATGCTGTTTAAAGAGCCCCAAAACAACACTGAACCTCTGGAAACAGAGGAGTCTCACTGATGTCCTCTTCGACTCGCTCACATCAACTACAAACTACACAGACGCTGACTGAAATTTTGATTTATAGGGATTTATATACATGATATATTTAATTGAGTTTGAGTAGAAGGCACAGGGATGGAGCTTAGTAGAGGCGTCTGGACGTTGGGACAGGATAGTGCCGATACTGGTGTTTGATGCGTCCACCTCGACAACGAAAGGTAATGAGGGGTCAGGGTGGCAGAGGATGGGCGCGTTGCTGAATCGTTGCTTCAGGGTTTGAAATGCCTTGTGAGTGGATTCAGGACAATTGTAGTCAGTGAGTTCCTTTCTTGACCATTGAAGTAAGTGGGGCAACAACCGTACTGAAGTTACTGATGAACCTTCTGTAGAAGTTTGCGAATCCTATAAATAGCTGTAATTCCTTGAGGGTTGCGGGTTCCAGGGGCGCAGATGGGATTTTTTAACTGGGGGGGACCAAGCTCTCCAGCAGTCAAATTTTTTCAGTCCAATAAAAACCATCACCTCGGTCATAGACGAGGTCTTTATTTTTTGTAACAATTCGAAAAAGCAAACTTTCTTATATTCTAGATTAATTGCACACAATCTGAAATATTTCAAAAATATTTTATTTTAATATCTCATGGTTACGACTTACATCTTAAGAAAATAAAAAATTCAGTATCTCAAAAATTTTAATATTCTATTTTGAGGTTGATTAGTTTGGTAAATTTTGAGTATAAATACAGTGTACCTCATGGACTAGTTTAGAACATGCAACCACAATTATGGGAAAGACTACTGACTTGACAGTTGTCCAGAAGACGTTCAGCCTCAGAAGGTAATTGCTGAAAGGGCTGCTGTTCACAGACTGCTGTATCAAAATATATTCATAGAAAGTTGACTGGAAGTAAAAGATGTGGTAGGAAAAGGTGCACAAGCAACAGGGATGACCACAGCCTTGGGAAGATTATCATGAAAAGCTGAACTTGGGAGGGTCACAAGGAGTGGACTGTAGCTGGAGTCAGTGCATCAAGAGTCACCACACTCAAGACGTCTTCAGGAAAAGAGCTACAGCGGTCACATTCCTAGAACCAAGCCACTCCTGAACCAGAGAATAACGTCTGAAGCATCTCACTTGGGGTAAGGAGAAAAAGAACTGGACTGTTGCTCAGTGGTCCACAGTCCTCTTTTCAGATGAAAGTAAATTTAGCATTTCATTTGGAAATCAAGGTCTGGAGTCTGGAGGTGTTGCTCAATTGTGTTTTATCAAGTCCAGAGTCAATGCAGCCATCTACCTGGAGATTTTGGGAGCACTTCCATCTTCCATCTGCTGACAAGCTTTATGGAGATGCTGATTTCCTCTTCTAGTAGGACGTTAGCACCCGCCCACAGTGAAAAAACACTTCCAAGTGGTTCGCTGACCATGATATTACCGTGCTTGATTGGCCAGCCAGCTCACCTGACCTGAAGCTCACAGAGAATCTATGGGGTATTGTAAAGAGGAAGAGAAGTAACACCTGACAAACAATACAGAGGAGCTGAAGGCCACTATCAAAGACACCTGGTCTTCAGTAACACCTCAGCAGTGCCACAGGCTGATCGCCTTCATGCCACGCCACACTGAAGCCCCAACCAAGTATTGAGTGCATAATTAAACCTACTTCGGATTTTAATTTTGATTTTTCTTTATTTTTAAGTTTCCTACTTTTCAGTTTTCTAAGCTGTAAGTCACCATCAGAATTAAAACAAAAAAAACTATTGAAATATTTCAGTCAGAAATATTTTCAGTCTGTGAATCTAGAATATAAGAAAGTTAGCTTATTTGAATTAAATAAAAAAAAATAAAGAACTTTTCCATGAAATTAAATTTTTTTTGAGATGCACCTGTATATGATCACTATGGTTACCGCTACAGGCACAAGTGAGGCAGCTACCAGATCCTCGTAGGACCCCAGGGTCAGGAGTCATAGCAATACACACACAGAGAACGTAAACGTCAGTGGAAGCACCATCGTCATATGTGTGTTTATTAACAACAGAACAGTGTGTAGTGAGAATGTGGGTTAAACTTTGGTTAGACTATTATTGTGCTTCAGCCTCCATCTGCCCAGACCCGATTCTTTAGCACCAAAACAAACACACCCATACCCCAACAGGACCTGCTACGGTGGCCGAGAGAGAAAACATGCTGCAAATGACAAAAATACCTGTAAATTATGAAAACATCTTCATCAGTTTGACAACACGTGCTGCAAATACTCACAATACAAACAAATAAAGAAATGTGCTGCAAAAACACAGACCAGATCGGAAATATTTAAGGGAACCGTAAAGTGACAAATGTGGCTGGGACATAATTTATAAATCTTTGCTCTGAAAAAAATATATTTTGTTTATTTTAACAATCCTGGTCATACGATTCCTTAGCTTTTTTATGGATATTATTAGCCTAAATAAGCTGACTAAATACACAATTTCTGTACCTGTGAAAGGTTATGTAAGCTGGCTAACTTACTTTTACAACTTACCTTACAAAAACTAACCATAGCCTGTGGTTTTACTATTGAAATGAATTAATTAATAAATACATTTATTATATAAAAAAGCTAACAAAAAATGGTTACTGTAATCATTAAGAAATTAACCATGGATTTACTACTATAACCATAGTTTAACCATGGTATTTGTACAAATATGGACATACAAATGGTAATCAATACTAAAAAAAAAAAAAAAAAACTTTGTTTACATTTTCTTTTTGTTGGGGTAATTTCATTGTGTTGAGTATTTGCAGCACGTGTGCTGTCAAACTGATGAAGATGTTTTCTTAAATTGCTGGTGCTTTTTCTATTTGAATGTGTTTTGTGAAGTTGAGCTCTCTCGGCTACCGTGCATCGCCCCTATTTTGAAATCTTAACCCCACACGTGCATACGCAACCATGGCAACAACGAGCCCTCTTTTTTATCCATCTCTCTCAATAAAAGCGTCAGCTAATTGACTAAATGTAAATGTAGTATGCGTCCTGTGCACTCAAATTGAGCGCGCCGCTCTCTTCTCGCTATCAGGACAAGATACGCCCCCTTACCGCTGATTGGCTATAAGTGTGTTTTGAGACTCGGTCAGACACAGTGGTCAAAAGCGTGTTTCACAACACGTTTAAAGGAGCGGCGGGCCGGGTCTAATGTACATCGCGGAAATTCAGATTAATCTTCTGTTTACCAATATAACCTTTCATTGAGAAAGTGAGGGGGACGGATCTGGTTACTATGAATCTGGGGGGGTCATGTCCCCCCCGTCCCCAGTGCCATCTGCGCGCCTGGCGGGTTCAGGCAAGTTAAGAATGGCGTTGACCTTCCTCTCGTCCATGGCCACCCCTCCGGGACTGATTATGTACTCCAAGAATACGGTGGAAGTCATGTGGAATTTGCATTTCTCGGCCTTGGCGTATAACTGGTACTTGAAGAGGCGCTGAAGAACTGCTCGGACGTGTTGTACATGTTCAGGGAGTGTGTTGGAATAGATTAGGATGTCGTCAATATACACGATCACAGATTTGTTCAGCATGTCCCTGAAGACTTCGTTGATGAATGACTGAAACACAGATGGACTATTGACCAGTCCGAACGGCTTCACAAGATATTCGTAGTGTCCAGTGGTTGTGGAGAAGGCTGTCTTCCATTCATCTCTCTCTCTAATGCGAATGAGATTATATGCACACCTTAGATCCAGCTTGGTGTAGTACTGGGCAGTGCGAAACTGTTCGAGGGCTGAAGGAACCAACGGAAGTGGGTATCTGAATTTAACAGTCATTTCGTTTAGTCCACGATAATCAATGCAAGGACGGAGACCACCATCCTTCTTCTTCACGAAGAAGAACCTGGATGAAGCAGGGGATGTGGACGGTCTAATGAAACCTTTCTGGAGTTCTTCATCAGGCACGTGCAGGTAAGGCTCAACCCGTGCAGAGCACATGCCCTTTTTGCCCTTACACTCCGAAGTGCCCTTTTTTTTTTCTTTTTTCTTTTTTTTTTTTAAATCAATGCTATTGGTATATTTAGCAATATGAAAGTTCTTAAAACGAGCTTGTGTAAATCTTATTCGATCCTCAAGCTGTCAGTAAGCTGATAACTCCGCCCCCTCTATATTCATTGAATCAAAAGTTCCTCAGTTCCACAGCAGCCGCACAGTAGACAACAGCTGAGCTGAACAAAGTTTTGCGAAGGGTAAATAAATATCTTGTTGTTGGAATAGGTACTACTAAACAGTATGTTTATAAAGGCTCATATTTTATTTATCTGATGTCTGTCTGACTCTGACTGACTGAGACATGTGGGACGTCGCCTTGGCGGACACTTCCGCCGCTGGTGTGGCTGCGGGAGCCGTATGGAGACTCTGAACGGCTTTGACGAGTTCCTCGGTGATAGACGTCAGTCGATTCAGCTGAAACTGGTTAGCAGCGATCTGACTGGCTTGGGCCGCCATGGTGGTATGAAGACCTTCATAAGCCGCTGGATCTTGTGTTGGCGAAGTCTACTGTAATGACCCAGAACTCGACATGGGATCCATATGCAGGCTTTATTGCAGAAACTCGTAGTCGTACAGGCAATGGTCAGTACCAGCAATATCAACAACGTCCCTAGAGCAGAGAATCAATATCCAGTAAACAAGCAAGGGTCTGTAGGTAGGCAGCAAAGGAACGTAAAGGATATCAAACAGGATCGGCAACAGGAAAACAAACACGGGTAGTAACGCTCAGAAATGACAGACACAGCAAATCAAGACTTTGCGTTGAACTGTTGTGATAGTCCAGCTTATATACACAGTCCTGATGAATTGCACTTGTGATGGTGATCAGAGTCCAAGGACGGGACTTGTGGGAAATGTAGTGTAGTCAGTGTAAATGAATAGATGGATGCGTGTGTGTCAATTTTCAGGTGAGGGAATCACGGGGTTCGTCTCCGTGACAGAAGAACATTTACAACCCAAATTTTGTCCATCAAAAATAAATGTTTTTTATAAGTTAAAAAATTATATATATAAATTATATGTTTCAACGCACCTTTAGAGAAAAAAAACGTAAAGTTATATATATTTCAGATTTTTCTTTTGATTTCAGACGGAGTCAGTTTTATTAAACATATATATTTGATAAGTTTAATGTGTTCATTTTATTACAGTAAAGCACATTTCCTACCAAATCTGTATGTTTTTTTTATGATGTAAATATATTACATTTAATTTTATATATATATATATATATATATATATATATATATATATATATATTTATATATTAAATTGTTAAATGTTAAAATGTTATTAAAATGTGTCGCAAAAATAGTCACATTACAGTTTTTGTCCGTTGCTTGGACACATTTTGCAAAACTTCACTCATTGTGCCAAAACTCTACACACAAGTAAACATGACAAAACACTGGGAAATATACCATTCACATCTGTGTCAAATTGAAACTCTGATATCAAAAACTAACATTCCTTTGTCAAAATGTAACTCTGATGACAAAATGACAATGATACTTGCATCATATGCAGGGGCGTAGATTACGCGGGGGACGCGGGGGACGTGACCCCCCCACTTTTAAATATACCGGAAATTCGTCCCCCTCACTTTTTCGGTCAAGTGTTTTGGCATAGAGGTTTTTAGAGCTGGTGAGAATAAATATAGATTCAAACTCAAAGAGACAGGACCGTCTGCACATGACAGGACCGAAATGAACATCACGGAGTGCTAAACTCTCCTGCAGTGTGTGTGTGTGTTTCATTCATAGCTACTCGAAGCCGGAGGCGCTCTCACACAGAAATTCATACCATAAAACTCCTAATATGGGCAAAAGCGTCCAGCTATGCTGTATGAAAAGTGAAAAACAGTTGTTTTCACAGACACTTTTGGAAACAAGAACACATTAAACATACGATTGCGACAATATGGTTTTTCAAATGATCTCCAGCAGGTGATAAATAAAGTATATGAACAATGCCAACCCGTTCTCATCAGTCTGCGTATAAATAACACGACTTTACACTTTCTAGTTGCGTGTAATGCATACGCCAAATGCCATTTTTGCGTGCATATGATACGCCAATCTTTCACATTAATTTCGATGGAGAGCAGATGCGTCCAAATAACACGCATCATCTTCAGCGGCAGTGACGTCACCAGCGAGGCTCGTCCAGTTCTCCTGATGCGCGTACACCTTCAAACAGGTAAGCAAGGGTAACGATCTTTTTTTTTCTTCTTCTTTTTGTAATGATATCACGTGGTTAACCGTATTGTTTTAATTATTTCAGTATTTCTGCATCACGTTAGACAGGGTCGTGTTTTTAAAGGGCAGTTTATGCTCAAATTATGGGTCAGTGGGCTGCTCAGCTAGCCTACCATTGTCATTAGCCTAAGCTAACCTGTACTGTATATAGACCTGTTGCAGTTTTAAATAAATAATGATGTGACATGGGTCTTCAGCTTTTAGACATGACTGATACAAGCACAATAAAGCACCCAACCCAATATCGCGTGATAATCGTGATCGTGTAAAAAGTCCTCACATTTAGCATATTTTTACAATACTAGCCTAACTTTTGCTTGACCACGTCATGTGTAGCCAATACACAGTAACTACAGCATATTTACCATGCTTCTCCTACTGTAACCGTAGTTTTACTCTGGTATTTGTAGTTACTAACGCACATAACCACGACATTTACTATGGGTTTACCATAGTAACCATAGTTTTACTCTGGTATTTGTAGTTACTAACGCACAATAACCACAACATTTACTGTACTATGGATTTACCATAGTAACCATAGTGATACTCTGGTATTTGTAGTTACTAACGCACATAACCACGACATTTACTATGGGTTTACCATAGTAACCATAGTTTTACTCTGGTATTTGTAGTTACTAACACACAATAACCACGACATTTACTATGGGTTTACCATAGTAACCATAGTTTTACTCTGGTATTTGTAGTTACTAACGCACAATAACCACAACATTTACTGTACTATGGATTTACCATAGTAACCATAGTTTTACTCTGGTATTTGTAGTTACTAACGCACAATAACCACAGCATTTACTATGGGTTTACCATAGTAACCATAGTTTTACTCTGGTATTTGTAGTTTACTAACGCACAATAACCACAACATTTACTATGGGTTTACCATAGTAACCATAGTTTTACTCTGGTATTTGTAGTTACTAACGCACAATAACCACAACATTTACTATGGGTTTACCATAGTAACCATAGTTTTACTCTGGTATTTGTAGTTACTAACGCACAATAACCACAACATTTACTATGGGTTTACCATAGTAACCATAGTTTTACTCTGGTATTTGTAGTTACTAACGCACAATAACCACAACATTTACTGTACTATGGATTTACCATAGTAACCATAGTGATACTCTGGTATTTGTAGTTACTAACACACAATAACCACGACATTTACTATGGGTTTACCATAGTAACCATAGTTTTACTCTGGTATTTGTAGTTACTAACGCACAATAACCACAACATTTACTGTACTATGGATTTACCATAGTAACCATAGTTTTACTCTGGTATCCGTAGTTACTAACACACATAACCACGACATTTACTATGGGTTTACCATAGTAACCATAGTTTTACTGTGGTATTTGTAGTTACTAACACACATAACCATGACATTTACTATGGGTTTACCATAGTAACCATAGTTTTACTCTGGTATTTGTAGTTACTAACGCACATAACCACGACATTTACTATGGGTTTACCATAGTAACCATAGTTTTACTGTGGTATTTGTAGTAACTAACACACAATATCCACAACATTTACTATGGGTTTACCATAGTAACCATAGTTTTACTCTGGTATTTGTAGTTACTAACACACAATAACCACAACATTTACTATGTGTTTACCATAGTAACCATAGTTTTACTCTGGTATTTGTAGTAACTAACACACAATAACCACAACATTTACTATGGGTTTACCATAGTAACCATAGTTTTACTCTGGTATTTGTAGTTACTAACACACATAACCACAACATTTACTATGGGTTTACCATAGTAACCATAGTTTTACTCTGGTATTTGTAGTTACTAACACACATAACCACAACATTTACTATGGGTTTACCATAGTAACCATAGTTTTACTCTGGTATTTGTAGTTACTAACACACATAACCACAACATTTACTATGAGTTTACCATAGTAACCATAGTTTTACTCTGGTATTTGTAGTAACTAACACACAATAACCACAACATTTACTATGGGTTTACCATAGTAACCATAGTTTTACTCTGGTATTTGTAGTTACTAACACACATAACCACAACATTTACTATGGGTTTACCATAGTAACCATAGTTTTACTCTGGTATTTGTAGTTACTAACACACATAACCATGACATTTACTATGGGTTTACCATAGTAATCATAGTTTTACTCTGGTATTTGTATTAACTAACACACAATAACCACGACATTTACTGTACTATGGGTTTACCATAGTAACCATAGTTTTACTCTGGTATTTGTAGTTACTAACACACAATAACCACAACATTTACTATGGGTTTTACCATAGTAACCATAGTTTTACTGTGGTATTTGTAGTTACTAACGCACATAACCACAACATTTACTATGGGTTTACCATAGTAACCATAGTTTTACTCTGGTATTTGTAGTTACTAACGCACAATAACCACAACATTTACTATGGGTTTACCATAGTAATCATAGTTTTACTGTGGTATTTGTAGTTACTAACGCACATAACCACGACATTTACTATGGGTTTACCATAGTAACCATAGTTTTACTGTGGTATTTGTAGTTACTAACACACATAACCACGACATTTACTATGGGTTTACCATAGTAACCATAGTTTTACTGTGGTATTTGTAGTTACTAACGCACATAACCACGACATTTACTATGGGTTTACCATAGTAACCATAGTTTTACTGTGGTATTTGTAGTTACTAACGCACAATAACCACAACATTTACTATGGGTTTACCATAGTAACCATAGTTTTACTGTGGTATTTGTAGTTACTAACACACATAACCACAACATTTACTATGGGTTTACCATAGTAACCATAGTTTTACTGTGGTATTTGTAGTTACTAACGCACATAACCACGACATTTACTATGGGTTTACCATAGTAACCATAGTTTTACTGTGGTATTTGTAGTTACTAACACACAATATCCACAACATTTACTATGGGTTTACCATAGTAACCATAGTTTTACTGTGGTATTTGTAGTTACTAACACACATAACCACAACATTTACTATGGGTTTACCATAGTAACCATAGTTTTACTGT
Organism: Carassius auratus; assembly: GCF_003368295.1. Classification (NCBI taxonomy): domain Eukaryota; kingdom Metazoa; phylum Chordata; class Actinopteri; order Cypriniformes; family Cyprinidae; genus Carassius; species Carassius auratus. Next base: position 123,596 of record NW_020528874.1, on the reverse strand, counting down.
GGTATTTGTAGTTACTAACGCACATAACCACGACATTTACTATGGGTTTACCATAGTAACCATAGTTTTACTGTGGTATTTGTAGTTACTAACGCACAATAACCACAACATTTACTATGGGTTTACCATAGTAACCATAGTTTTACTGTGGTATTTGTAGTTACTAACACACATAACCACAACATTTACTATGGGTTTACCATAGTAACCATAGTTTTACTGTGGTATTTGTAGTTACTAACACACATAACCACAACATTTACTATGGGTTTACCATAGTAACCATAGTTTTACTGTGGTATTTGTAGTTACTAACACACAGAGATGATGCACAGCTGATTTGCTCATTCTAGGAGCTATAAAAAGATGTATATGTGAAAAACTATAACTGCGGCCTGAAAAGTCTTTTGAGAGATCAACATCAATGTTGTACCACACATAACTGCATTGAATTCACATACAAATGGAAATGTGAAACTTTTCACCTCTCTGTCTTTTCTTTTGGGGCACAAGAAGTCCATGTTCACTCCTCATTTCTTTAGGACTGGCTTGACTGATTTTCTTTTGCATTTCTGGTCTTCAGCTGTAAAACAAGAAAATATTTATTGACCCCATGTTTAATCATTATTGTTATTTAAAAATATAAATAAAGCGGTTATAATTATATACTTCAAGCACAAGTTCCGTGGCAACTCTAGTAGGCTCCTGAGATCATCTGTACACATCAGATTCAGTGTCTGAGAAAATGCCATCATGCAAACTCTCAGTTTCTGCCTTACAACAGAGCATAAAAGAATGTGTGAGTGAGGGAGTACAGGATAAAGATGAAGTGAGAAAGGCAGAATTTTGTGTATAAATTTAACAGAATGAAATGAACATTTAAGAGATTTAAGAGAACAGTACTGTCTATTGGTGTGGATGCTAAAATACTTCTCATTATAGTTATTGGTCTTTGTGTGAACAGCTTTAAGTGATCTGATTTGCCCAAATTCATTGAAGATCTGATTTGTAGCACGTGAAAAGTTAAACTAGCATTTCCATTCTCTTGCTTCTAAGACAGATGTGTTCAGTAACATCACCATAGAAAGAAAGGCAGACTATGAGGTGTGGACAGATATCATGTACTGTTGAAACAGGAAGAGACGGCACGTATTTGTAAAGATTAATAAAGAATACAATGGACTTCATTTAAACTTCATGATATAAACACTCTTACAATGGGCACAATCTGATGGGAGCTGTAGTAATGGCCGATAACAGCATTAGGAGTAAAAGTTGTAGAATTTTGTACAAGTATGACTGGTTCAGTCAAGGTGCTCAGACGCTCAGACGTACCATTGCAGGTGTTTGCCTTTGCAGCTTTTGGTCTTCTTCATAAATGCACAAGATGGTCAAATTCAAATCTCATGACAGGCCTTCCTGAAATATAAACATGTTGAGACAGTGTGTTAAAATGATCTGTGACCAAAATATTTGATTAACACATAATATAAGGATGCGTTCATTAAAGCAAATCAGTTATAACTAAAAGTCTTCAACATTACCTGTGAGGGGTTGAACCTTTGAAGGACTTGTTCAGCCCCCTTGACAGCTTCTTCAAAATCAGCATTGGGAGCGTGGAGTTGAAGTTCCCTGTTAATTCTAGCAGAGTGAGAGAGAGATTTTACAAGAGATGGCTTCTTTAAAGATCTGCTGGATTACAGGTTGTTGTGGAGTATGTAATCCGACGTAACTGCAAGACAGAAAAAACACTGAATTACAATTACTTCACAAAAAGATATTAAAGGTGTGGCAAACTTAGTGGTTACTGTGCTTTACAAATAGTGTAGAGTAAAAACACAATTACTGTGGTAAAATCCTGGTAAGTGTTGTGGTTATTGTGCGTTAGTAACTACAAATACCAGAGTAAACCTATGATTACTATGGTAAACCCATAGTAAATGTCGTGGTTATGTGTGTTAGTAACTACAAATACCAGAGTAAAACTATGGTTACTATGGTAAACCCATAGTAAATGTTGTGGTTATTGTGCGTTAGTAACTACAAATACCACAGTAAAACTATGGTTACTATGGTAAACCCATAGTACAGTAAATGTTGTGGTTATTGTGCGTTAGTAACTACAAATACCACAGTAAAACTATGGTTACTATGGTAAACACATAGTACAGTAAATGTCGTGGATATGTGCGTTAGTAACTACAAATACCAGAGTAAACCTATGATTACTATGGTAAACCCATAGTAAATGTCGTGGTTATGTGTGTTAGTAACTACAAATACCAGAGTAAAACTATGGTTACTATGGTAAACCCATAGTAAATGTTGTGGTTATTGTGTGTTAGTTACTACAAATACCAGAGTAAAACTATGGTTACTATGGTAAACCCATAGTAAATGTTGTGGTTATGTGTGTTAGTTACTACAAATACCAGAGTAAAACTATGGTTACTATGGTAAACCCATAGTAAATGTTGTGGTTATGTGCGTTAGTAACTACAAATACCAGAGTAAAACTATGGTTACTATGGTAAACCCATAGTAAATGTTGTGGTTATTGTGTGTTAGTTACTACAAATACCAGAGTAAAACTATGGTTACTATGGTAAACCCATAGTAAATGTTGTGGTTATTGTGCGTTAGTAACTACAAATACCAGAGTAAAACTATGGTTACTGTGGTAAACCCATAGTAAATGTTGTGGTTATGTGCGTTAGTAACTACAAATACCAGAGTATCACTATGGTTACTATGGTAAACCCATAGTAAATGTTGTGGTTATGTGCGTTAGTAACTACAAATACCACAGTAAAACTATGGTTACTATGGTAAACCCATAGTAAATGTTGTGGTTATTGTGTGTTAGTAACTACAAATACCAGAGTAAAACTATGGTTACTATGGTAAACCCATAGTAAATGTTGTGGTTATTGTGTGTTAGTAACTACAAATACCAGAGTAAAACTATGGTTACTATGGTAAACCCATAGTAAATGTTGTGGTTATTGTGTGTTAGTAACTACAAATACCACAGTAAAACTATGGTTACTATGGTAAACCCATAGTAAATGTTGTGGTTATGTGCGTTAGTAACTACAAATACCACAGTAAAACTATGGTTACTATGGTAAACCCATAGTAAATGTTGTGGTTATGTGCGTTAGTAACTACAAATACCACAGTAAAACTATGGTTACTATGGTAAACCCATAGTAAATGTTGTGGTTATTGTGTGTTAGTAACTACAAATACCAGAGTAAAACTATGGTTACTATGGTAAACCCATAGTAAATGTTGTGGTTATTGTGTGTTAGTAACTACAAATACCAGAGTAAAACTATGGTTACTATGGTAAACCCATAGTACAGTAAATGTCGTGGTTATTGTGTGTTAGTTAATACAAATACCAGAGTAAAACTATGGTTACTATGGTAAACCCATAGTAAATGTCATGGTTATGTGTGTTAGTAACTACAAATACCACAGTAAAACTATGGTTACTATGGTAAACCCATAGTAAATGTTGTGGATATTGTGTGTTAGTAACTACAAATACCACAGTAAAACTATGGTTACTATGGTAAACCCATAGTAAATGTTGTGGATATTGTGTGTTAGTAACTACAAATACCACAGTAAAACTATGGTTACTATGGTAAACCCATAGTAAATGTCGTGGTTATGTGTGTTAGTAACTACGGATACCAGAGTAAAACTATGGTTACTATGGTAAATCCATAGTACAGTAAATGTTGTGGTTATTGTGCGTTAGTAACTACAAATACCAGAGTAAAACTATGGTTACTATGGTAAACCCATAGTAAATGTCGTGGTTATTGTGTGTTAGTAACTACAAATACCAGAGTATCACTATGGTTACTATGGTAAATCCATAGTACAGTAAATGTTGTGGTTATTGTGCGTTAGTAACTACAAATACCAGAGTAAAACTATGGTTACTATGGTAAACCCATAGTAAATGTCGTGGTTATGTGTGTTAGTAACTACAAATACCAGAGTAAAACTATGGTTACTATGGTAAACCCATAGTAAATGTCGTGGTTATGTGTGTTAGTAACTACAAATACCAGAGTAAAACTATGGTTACTATGGTAAACCCATAGTAAATGTCGTGGTTATTGTGCGTTAGTAACTACAAATACCACAGTAAAACTATGGTTACTATGGTAAACCCATAGTAAATGTCGTGGTTATGTGCGTTAGTAACTACAAATACCAGAGTAAAACTACGGTTACAGTAGGAGAAGCATGGTAAATATGCTGTAGTTACTGTGTATTGGCTACACATGACGTGGTCAAGCAAAAGTTAGGCTAGTATTGTAAAAATATGCTAAATGTGAGGACTTTTTACACGATCACGATTATCACGCGATATTGGGTTGGGTGCTTTATTGTGCTTGTATCAGTCATGTCTAAAAGCTGAAGACCCATGTCACATCATTATTTATTTAAAACTGCAACAGGTCTATATACAGTACAGGTTAGCTTAGGCTAATGACAATGGTAGGCTAGCTGAGCAGCCCACTGACCCATAATTTGAGCATAAACTGCCCTTTAAAAACACGACCCTGTCTAACGTGATGCAGAAATACTGAAATAATTAAAACAATACGGTTAACCACGTGATATCATTACAAAAAGAAGAAGAAGAAAAAAGATCGTTACCCTTGCTTACCTGTTTGAAGGTGTACGCGCATCAGGAGAACTGGACGAGCCTCGCTGGTGACGTCACTGCCGCTGAAGATGATGCGTGTTATTTGGACGCATCTGCTCTCCATCGAAATTAATGTGAAGGATTGGCGTATCATATGCACGCAAAAATGGCATTTGGCGTATGCATTACACGCAACTAGAAAGTGTAAAGTCGTGTTATTTATACGCAGACTGATGAGAACGGGTTGACAATGCAGTGCTATTACAGTGTAGAAACTATTCTGCCTTATTATGTGATTAAAAAAAAGAGTTTGTAGTATATAAACAAATCATTAGTATTTGTTATTGTCCAGCAATTATAGATTTCTAAGCCAATTCAAAGCTTGAAATTATATAAAAATTTAAGTTGCCTATACACTACCAATCAAAAGTTTTTGAACAGTAAGCTTGTTAATGTTTTTTAAAGAAGTCTCTTCTGTTCACCAAGCCTGCATTTATTTGATCCAAAGTACAGCAAAAAAAAAAAAAAAAAAATGAAAATTTTAAATATTTTTACTAGCCTATTTAAAATAACTGATTTCTATTTGAATATGTTTCAAAATGTAATTTACTGAGATTTCAAAGCTGATTTTTTTTTTTTTTTGCATCATTACTCCATTCACACAATCCTTCAGAAATAATTCTGATATTCTGATTTGGTGCTCAAAAAAAACAAAACCTTATTATGATAATGTTGAAAACAGCGGAGTAGAATATTTTCAGGTTTCTTTGATGAATAGAAAGTTCAGAAGAACAGCATTTATCTGAAATAGAAATCTTTTGTAAAATTACATATTTATCATCACTTTTGATCAATGTAAAGAATCCTTGCTAAATAAAAGTATTCATTTCCATTATTTTTTTTTACACAAAGCTTTTGAATGATATAGTGTATAATGTTGCAAAAGCTTTTTATTTCAAATAAATGCTGAACTTTGGATTCCTTCTATTCATCAAAGAATACTGAAAAAATTTACTCATATGTTTTAAATATTGATAATCAGCAATTCAGCATATTAGAATGATTTCTGAAGGATGAGACACTGAAGACTGGAGTATTGATGCTGAAAATACAGCTTGGATCAAAGGAATAAATTACATTTTAAAATGTATTCAAATAGAAAACAGTTATTTTAAATAGTAAAAATATTTCACAATATTACTGCTTTTGCTGTATTCTGGATCAAATAAATGCAGGCTTGGGGAGCAAAGGAGACTTCTTTAAAAACATTAAAAATCTCATACTGTGACTGCAGGGTATATAGATTACAGAAATTTAATATTGTAATGTTTAATATTAAATTGTTATGGCAGCAAAATGTATATATATATATATATATATATATATATATATATATATATATATATATATATATATATATATATATATATATACACACACACACACACACACACACACACACACACTCTAAAAAACGCTGGGTTATTTTTTTTCAACCCAAATGCTGGGTTGAGGTTGCTGGATAGGATTTTGGGGTGTTTTAACCCAAGTTTGGGTTGAAATTTGTTCTCCGTTTTAACCACTGATCTATATGTATGACTGGATCTCTCATCGCGTTCTAAACTGCCAACAGACAGTGAAGCCACCGGAAGTGTTCGATCCTCCATTTTACTAATCCCTACCGGCAGAGAGCACCCTTGAGTTACATTCAAACTGCTGTCCTAAAATAACTCGATTTGAAGCAAATCATTCAAACGGGACTCGTTTTTATGTTACGTGTATGTTAATTAATGTTTACTTCAGATGTTATCAGCAGTGTTTACGGGTCTTTTGTGGCAGGATAAGCGATACATTTAAACCGTTAAGGTGGGTGTGTCTGCTGCGCACTGACGATAGAGGTAACTGATCAAACACAAAAATGGCTTATTTCTTTATCAACATAAGTGTTTAGGAATTATTAAACATTAACGTATTAGTATCAGAAATTGATTTGAATATATTACAATGAATAATACAATATGTGAACTTGTATTTTTTATTTTAAGGATGTGCCTTTTAACAGTATTAAGTGTATTCAAAAACTAAACAAATCGTGCCTAAAAAGTGCAAGCATCTAGGCTAATGTAAAGTTACATGATGAAGTCATCGTGGTGCGTGTGCATTTTGAGTGTGTTATTTCACTGCATTATTCAGTGTATTCAAATGCATTTATGTATTTATATAATTTTATGTAGTTAATCAATTTCACACGAAGAGTGCCATTTCAGTTTTTCTCCAAAATTAGAGTTACTACAAACAATAATTTAATTACAAATACAAAATGTTGCAGAATAAAGCCCCGTTCACACCAATAACTATAACTATAAAGATAACTATAAAGATAACAATATTAGCGTCCACACCAGCCAACGATATCGTCCGTTTATTCTGAGCGCACCTTTAAATCCTCAAGCTCGTTACAGCAGGATGGATTCTGATTGGACACAGTCGCACGTAACTGTGCTTTAAGTGCTGCTTAGGAGTCGCTGTCCGTTTGTCAAGTGCTGAAATGTCACATTATAGAATGACTCTATACACGATCGTTTATTGACGTTAACCTAATACTGCGTTCCAGACAGAAAATTTGGATATAATAACTATAATACAATACAATGTTATATTATATTATATTATAGTGTACAATATTATAATTTGCATAATAATATATAATAAACTTTAAATATGAAACTTTATATTTTAGCCTGAATAAACTGTAAGTCGCTTTGTAAAAAAGCGTCTGCTAAATTCATACATTTATTTAAATGTATTTATTTATATACAGTATAGAGAGAGAGAGAGAGAGAGAGAGAGAGAGAGAGAGAGAATGAGACGTTTTTTCCGGGTCATTATAGCTGGTTTTCGTGCACTTCCACAAGTTATTGACATATACCCTCACGCAGAACCTGATTTTACCACGTGAGACATGTTTCTGGGACAACATCGTTGTTGACCCATGGAACAACATTGTGATTAACCAATCAGATTTGAAGAACCAGTTTATAGATTTTGTGAAGTTTATGCTTAAAATCAGTGTTTGGCGCTTGTACATCAGTGTCATTCATCTATCATTTCCTCTGATTTTAGGGATTACTCATGGTTAAGGTTAGGTTTAGGTGTAGGGATATGGTTAAGAATATATTTTTGGAGTAAAATGTTGTTCCAGGGTCAACAAAATATGTTGACCTAGGAACACATCGAACTTGACAAAATCAGGACGTGCTACCCCCACCCCCAGTCTTTGAAGTATCTCCAACATTACTTCTTTTATTCTTTTTTTTTTCTTCAGTCATTTAATTTAAATGTGTATTTCTTATTTCCTTAATTTTTAATTAAGTCATTTATAAATTAATTTAAAAAAGCAAAAGAAAACGAATTATAAAGTGTAGAATAAAGCACGATTAAATCCTTATATTATGATCACATTGCACTTGAATCAAGTTAAAGGTGTAATCTGCCGAGTGTCCTGCAGGTGATCACATAAATCTGTCTTCTTACGATGCACTTAGGGCTTCAAGATTACTCCAGAGCACTCGTAGATCTACGATGATTTTCAAGTGCTACTTAAGTTATGATGCTTTTGGGAAACAGACCGTAATATTAAGATCAGTCGTACGATCGTTTTTACGAACTTCTTAGGCTTACGAAGCTTTTGGGAAACCCGGGCCTGGCTGTTCAATGAAGAGAAAGAGAAAACGTAGAAGAAATAAACACGTTAAGAATCCGTAGAAGCGTAGGACTCTCATTATATTTTTAGGACTATTATTATGTTGTAATGTTTGGTTGACCAATCAGCGGAGAGGGGCGTTACCGTTTTTTCATTTTTCAGATTTTAATATATATATATAAAAAACGAATTATACGAAGGTACACGGACAATGGACAGCTGACGTGCGCGAGCTGATAAAGCTGAGTGGATTGAGCGCGCAGCGGCGGAGATGCGCGAGCTTGTCGAGTTAATATACAGATAATCACTGGAAAGATTGTAGCTCGGTCAGGTATGTCAACAACAAGTAAATAAAACCATGCACATTTATACTGTCCCTTTCATTCTTCAACAGTACAGGCACATGCACTCTTTGCGAGTGAATAATGGCTCTCACTGTGGTTCGCTGGAGTCCCAAATCTTTAGAAATGGCTTTATAACCTTTTACAGACTGATAGATCTCAATTACTTTCTTGCTCATTTGTTTCAGAATTCATTTGAATTTAGGCATGATTTCTAGCTTTTGAGCATCTTTTGGTCTACTTCACTTTGTCAGGCAGGTCCTATTTCAGAGATTTGTTGATTGTGAACAGGTGTGACAGTAATCAGGTCTGAGTGTGGCCAGAGAAACTGAACTCAGGTGTGATAAACCACAGTTTTAACAGAGGAGCAAACACTTCTTCACACAGGGCCATGTAGTTTTGGATTTTTTCCCTCTTAATAATAAAAACCTTCATTTAAAAACTGCATGGTGTGTTTACTCGTGTTGTCTTTGACTTATATTTAAATTTGTTTGATGATCTGAAACATTAAATTGTGGCAAACATGCAAAAAAATAAGAAATCAGGAACACTTCTTCACACCACTGTCCTTTTTAATCTTCATTATTGTTAGTCAGTGCTAGAAACATGTCAGTGTGGCTTGTTCTGATGCATTCTAAGGTTATAGAAAGGAAGTTATGACCAAAACTGCAAAGGAAGATGATTGGTTAAGAGTCAGATACACACTGTGCAAACAAGTAGCCTACTATTTCTGCAATGTTTAGTTAAAATAACTTTGATTGCCTTTATTATGAACAGTGAAGTGAAATATGATTCTGTTCTTTAATTCCATCAGTCAGTTCACTGTTGGACTATTTGTCAGACTGAAAGTAGCTCACAGACATGTGCACATCAGACCACAAATGAGCTCTTTGACATTTCTGTTGTCCTTCAGCTGACGATATCTCTTAAACTGCTGCATCTTTTTTATTCTTTCCACTTAAACTATTAAACTGGTCCTGATCTACAGCATCTTAAATATAACCACAGCGAAACATATGGAGCTGCGATCGTAACTGTGTCCAGTTTCCAAACCCATATTCCTTTGAAAAACAACATTACTAGATGGTCTGCACAACCATTTGGGCTCTGGAAAAGGATCTATATGCATCTGGTATCGACTCATAACATAAGTCAAGTATTTGTTGATTGCTGAAGGAGAGTCAATATATTGCTGGAAATGTAAAACTCCCTCCAGAGAACATTTGTTAAAATCACACGTAATAAAATGTAGAGCATCCGGTGAATACAACTGATACTGATGCAGCACCTGACTGATGATGTCCACCTCCTTCTGAACATCAGACTACAGGTGTCCCAGCTGACCGTCCAGAGTCTCCTCACTATCCCGAAACTGATTCACTCTAGCCCTCCTGTTCCTGAACTTTTTTCCCCTGTCTGTAGTGCTTCCCACATTGGGGATGGCTTTATGAAGTGTTTGTGCTGCATACACCACGACAGAGACTCCTGAGACAGCGGCACCTACTGTGTTTCCAGAGATGGCAGCTGATACTGCAGAAGAACCTCCAGAGGTGTCAGTTGTACCCGTCTGTGAACTCACTGTCTGTCCTGTCACGGCTATGAAGGCCATGTGAGAACTTTCTACCTGCCTTATCATGGCCACAAAGTCACGATTGTCAGCTGGACTGCCCTTGAACCCCATTCCCCATATTCCTATGCTTTAGGTTAATCACCACCAGGTGTTCCCCATTACCTCTCCTCTTTATATACTGTGTTTGGATTCTCACACATTGTGAAGTCTTGTTTAGCCCCGTCTGACTCCAAGCGGTTTCCCTGTGTCTGTTCTTTCCGTGTATTACCGTGGATTGTGTATACCGCCCGTGATTCTCTGTCTGATATTGTTTCTGTTTCTGGAGATCCCATCACATACTTGACACTGTTTGCTGATTACTGCCTGTCTGACCATTCGAATAAAATACTGCAAATGGATCCGAACGTCTCTGACTCCATGTTACAATCATTATTGTCATTTGTTGTCCTTTTCAGAGTTCTCTCAGGCTGAAAAAATAAATGCAAATGTGACCCTGGAACGCAAAACCAGTCCAAATTGAGATCTGTGCATCATCTGAAAGCTGAATAAATCATCTTTCCATTGGTGTATGGTTTGTTATGATATGATAATATTAGGTTGAGATATAACTCTTTGAAAATCTGGAATCTGAGGGAGCAAAAAAATCTAAATATTGAGAAAATCATCTTTAAAGTTGTTCAAATGAATTCTTAGCGATGCATATTACTAATCAAAAAATAAGTTTTGATATATTTACAGTCGGAAATTTACAAAATATCTTCATGGAACATGATCTTTACTTAATATCCTTATGATTTTTTATTACGTAAAAATGACCATTAACTTGGAAATAACTGACCATAGTTCGCTGAAAAGATGAAAAGAACAATACTCTAAAACTAAAGGTGCCTCAGAAATCCTTTTGAGTGCTGGAGGAACTTAATCATTTATTTTAAGTGCGTCGAAGCACTTTTTCTCATCATATTGTTCCTGGAGGAAACATTATAGTCTTTGCAGTTGATGTAAGAACTCTTTGGATGTTTGAAGCACTTTGTTTCCAGTTCTGAGCTTCTGGAGTCACTCTTTCATTACACGAGAACTCAAAGTGCTCCAGAGGTTCCTGGAGGAACTCAAATTATTAAAAAGGGTTATTGTAAAAGTTTTTTTTTTTTTTTTTTTTTTTCAGATTGCGCTTTTATCTGCCTTTGTTGTATTTTAAATATATTTCGTTGTATAACTTAAATACTGCAATAACTAAAAATAGTTTTATTGAAATGTTAAATCATTTGAAGGTGAATAGTTTACCCTGAAACTTTAAAGCAGACATTAAAAATATTATTGAAATAAATATGGCTCAACAAATTCATTTTTATTAAAAATATGCTAATTATAACAATCAGTACAAGAGTAATATTTAGACTTTTTTTATTTCCCTAAAAAAATAAGTTTAATTTATTCAGAAATAATTGTTCAGCTGTAGTCTGTTTTTCTTTTCTGAACTATTTGTTGTTGTTTAATTTATTTTTAATAGTTACACATCCATGTTACATGTAACTGAGGTTATCTAGTAAGATATTAGCCTAATTTTTGAGTAATTCATTTTTTTTTTATAATTTTCTCTCCTCAGAGCATCCAGTATAACTTACATGAGTTCTCTTAAAATCTCGAAGGGTTCACAGAGCAGCACGATGTAAGTATTTATTTATTTTATTTATTTATATAATGTTTTTCTGTTCTTTTTTTCTTTTATTATCTTCTGAGAAATCCTAGCCTTGCTGAACCTGTTACATGATGATCCTGCTGTGCTGGACTTTATATGATAAATGAGGTAAGTCTGAGTTTGTGCACGTGTGTATACATATATATAGTGTACACACACATTACATACACTGTGTGTGTTATTGTAATAGACATTGTGCATTTAATTACTCCACAACCAATAACTAATTGTTAGGTTTTGATTTCTAGTAGTTTTTTTTTTTAGTTTAGCATGTTTTATAAAATATGTGTTTGTATAAAAATGTTGTCATAAACTAAAGCCTCTATAACATTTCTGTTTCACTTTAAAAAAAATTCAGCTCAACAATGAACTGCCAAGGTTCTTCCTTAAAATGAGGCCAAACATATTTCTGTGCTCCAAAACTTCCAATTTTTAATGAAAGCTTTTTTTTTTGACACGGACATTTTTGTCTTCTACTGTCCTGGTAATGATTAAGAAACTAGTCTTGTTATACTGTCTGAAAGTCTATTTGTTTAGCGCTGAAGTTTTCTAAGCGTGTGAACGCTCCATCACGTGAACTGCGCCTGGACAGAGAATGTAGCGCGCTGCTCAGTTGTTCGCACTCAGGGATGACGAGAGAAAACTCTGAGACCCTTTTCTTTACTTTTGTGTGCGTTTTATGAAAAGCAAGTAAGTTTTTACTACTGTTGCATGCTTGTACTGCATTGTGATGAATGTTTGAGATTCATGTATGTTCATGCGAACTAGTTTTTATTTGTTGAACTGCGTGACTAATTAGTGTAGTCATGATGCCAGAGCGTGATATAATATGCGACATGTTTCCTGTGTGCAATAATTAGCCCTCTATATGTCGATTTAGACTTTATTTGTGTTAGTTATTTAGAGATATGCTTCTGTGTTTCAGTGCAGTGCATTTACTGTTTATTTGGTGCTATATGCATCGAGTGTTATAGTGATACAGTCTCAGGCTGCATAGCCAATTAAAGGTGCAGCGGTATAGATATTAAAAGGTATAATAGTAACATATTTTCTTGCACTGTATTAACGCAAATTATTATTTATGTACTGTACTGTTGTGAATTATGACAATGAGCATAGTATAGTATTCCTTTATTTGTTTATTAATCAGTTATTCTTACCATTGCATTATTTCTTTTTCTTTCTCTCTGTTTAGACCACATAGACCCTTATAAGAACTTGTATATTGGCATCCTGATCTTGAAAATAAAGCTGATAAAAGGATTCTCTGGCCGGAATCTTTCTGTAGTGCTCCCATCCTAAAACGAACCACTAGTCCATACTTTACATTGGTCCTTCGAGCCGGATTAGGGTTCCACCGACACTATGGAGTCAGCAACTGATGATCAGCAACAGGAGTCATCGGACAGACCCAAGAGAGACCCTCGTCCACCTGCACATTTGGCCCAGTACGAAGTCAATTTTCTGCCCTATCAACAGCCTGTGGTCCAAGCCTCTTCTACCCCAGTAGGACAATCAGACCAGGCTCAGTCAACTAGAGTTAGGAGTTTGACAAGTTACCCGTCAGCTGCACATTCACGACGGTCCTCTCAGTTATCTTACGGACTCCATCTGTTTCGAAGTACGTCTGATATACAAGAAGCTGCTTTAGAGGAGGAGATCAAAGGATTGGAGCTAGCTGACCTACAACAGGAAATAGAAGAGGAAAGGAAAGCTGACTTAGAAGCGGCAGCATTGGATGCACAAGCCAGAGAAGGACAGCGGCTGCAAGAGGAAGCACATCTGGCTAAAGAGAGAATAGCTAGAGAGATGGGAAGACGCAGGCGCTTAAAGAAACTCGAGAAGGAGATGCACATTGCCAGTCTTGTAAAGACCTACCTGACAGGGACGAATGATGATTGCTTGTCTACGTCGTCAGCTCCTGCTACGTTCTCCAAGCTAACTCTGCCATCACAATTGGTTCAACAGCCACCTCAGGTGCAATTAATCCCCAAGCAGCATCCACCTGTGCAACAGTCAAATCCAGAGCCAGTTCCGATAACACCTCTCTCCACTGTTCCTACTCCGATATTAGCACCACCTGCTAATCCCGTCACGAGTGCCCAGATCAGTTTTCCTGTCAGCACAGCACCAATTGCAGTACCAGTCTATGGACTTCCATCTGTACCTGTCTCATTCGTTCCCGTCCTACCCACGGTACAGGCAGGTGGAGCGTCACCGTTGGCAAGGTCTTCTGTCACAACTAATCTACCGTCTCAGAACATAGGGGCTCCAGCTACCAGTACAAGCTTCACAATGCCACCACGAGCAGTTACAGTGGCACCGCCACCTCCTGCAGTGCAGTATACTCACCGCAGTATACCAACTGCAACACCAGTTCAGACAGCATCACCCTTGACCTACCCAGGTATGGAAACCCTGATTGCTACATCTTACGGTATTCCCAAACCAACACTTCCCTTCTTCGAGAGCGGCAAAGAAAGTGATTTCGCACTTTTGAAGATGGCGCTCGACAACTTGATGAATAGTCACCCTCATCTCAGCGAGCACTATAAATACCAAGTTCTCCTGAGTCAGCTCAAGCTTCAGAGTGCTCTGCAGTTGGCTAAATCATACATGTATGACCCCGCACCGTATACAGCTGCAATGGGATCTCTGCAAGACAAATATGGCCAGCCAAGACAACTGGTTCAAAGTGAACTAGCAGCAATACTCAACTCCCCAGCCATTAAGTCAGGAAACGCAGACGCATTTGACTCTTTCGCTCTCTCAGTCCAGTCGCTGGTCGGTATGCTGCGCACTTTAGAGGGACCAGTTGGATACGAGCTCAGGTGTGGTTCTCATGTTGACCGTCTCTTAAGCAAAATGTCTCCTTCCCACAGAGATGGATTTGTGGAATATTGTCTCATTCACGGCATCCTGCAGCCAGGTTCAGAACTCACCTACTCCCTGCCCGACCTCGCTGCGTGGCTGCAGATGAAGGCTCAAGCCAAGCGTCTTGCCAGTCGAGCTACTCTTCTCTACAATTCTACAGGGCCTACCCTTCCAAAGAGAGATCAACGTAGTTCAAAGCCCAAAGATAAAATAGCGTCAGTCTTCCTCTGCTCTGGTGAGACAGCTAACAAGGAGACCTTTCATGCGAAGTCCCAAGCTTTCAAACTCAGTCCTTATTGTCCATTCTGCAACAATAAGGAGCACTACCTTAACTCATGCCCCGACTTTAAGAAAATGTCTACTGCTGAGATTAAGAAGTGGATCCAGGAAGGTGACAGATGTTGGAAATGCGGCCGCGGCCACAAAGCTACAGCCTGCACGCTTAAACGCTCCTGTAAGATTTGCAAAGAGAAACACCTTACAGTCCTCCATGACACCATTCAAGAGTCAGTAATCCGAAGCCCATTGTCTACATTGAGCAGCCCCGAAGCCCTCAGAGAGTGTTGCTGAAGGTTGTCAAAGTGCTCCTGCATCATGGAGATCGCACTCTTGAGACATTTGCAGTGCTCGATGATGGTTCGGAGAGAACGATTATCCTCCCACAAGCTGTAGAGCAACTACAACTCTCTCAACATCCAGAGACACTTTATCTGAGGACAGTCCAGCAAGAGGTGAAAGAACTGAAAGGTTCCTCAGTTAGCTTTCATGTATCCCCCATCTTCAAGCCAAACAAGAAGTTTTGGATTCAACATGCGTTCACTGCAAGCAGTCTGAGTTTATCTGAACACACATACCCAGTAGCAGCTCTCCAGAAGCGCTATGAGCATCTCAAAGGACTTCCTTTGACGCCTATCCACAGAGCCCAACCTCTGCTCCTCATCGGCTCTGATATGCCTCAGCTTCTTACTCCTACACAGCCAGTCAGAGCAGGTCCATCTGGCGGTCCTATAGCCATCCGCACAAGGCTAGGCTGGTCCTTGCAAGGTCCTTCTGACATCATACCAGTCTCTTCTCACCAGTCTTCCTGTCTGCACATTGCCACTGAGTCTTCATATACTGAACTCCTCAGGAATGTGGAACGTCTTTGGCACATTGACACAGTCCCCTATGTCAGTGAGAAGACTGCAACACGTTCCAAGCAAGACCAACAGGCACTCCTCCTCTTACAGACAGCCTCCAAACGTGTATCTGTGGATGGTACCCAGCGCTACGCTACTCCACTGTTGCGTCGTCAGCCAGTCATCCGCCTTTATGCACAGCAAGATGCCGTGATGCCTAACCTACGCAGCACTGAGAGCCGGTTGGCCAAGGATAACGCTCGAGCAGCCTCATATTGCAAGGAGATGGATAAACTTATTCAGTCTGGTTATGTCACGGAAATCTCTACAGAAGAGGCAGCAAAGTCCACAGAGTCGTGGTACGTACCTCATCATATGGTGCACCACAATGGAAAGGACAGAGTAGTATTTAACTGTTCCTTCTCCTTTAACGGTCTGTCCCTGAATGACCAACTTCTGCCGGGACCAACGCTCGGTCCGACCATGATTGGAGTCCTGATGCGGTTTCGATGTCATGCTGTTGCCATCAGCGGAGATATTAAGTCGATGTTCCACCAGATCCGCTTGTTGCCCAGTGATAAACCACTCTTACGGTTCCTGTGGCGTGACATGCAGAGGACATCTGAACCACGCATATTCCAATGGGAGGTGTTACCATTCGGAACAACGTGCAGCCCCTGTTGTGCAGTCTTTGCCATCCAGCAGCACGTCAGAGACCAAGAACAACCAGATTCTCCTCTCATGCATGTGATCGAGCACTCGTTCTATGTCGACAATTGCCTCCATAGTGTGAGTAAAGCTGAGTATGCCAAGGTTCTAGTCGATGATCTGCGAGCACTTCTGAACAAGGGAGGTTTCGAGATCCGGCAATGGGCTAGTAACATGCCTGAAGTTGTAGCACATCTACCTCCTGAAGCGCAGTCGGCTAGCAGTGAGCTATGGCTATCCAAGGCCAGTGACAACCTCCAAGAGCCCACGCTTGGACTCTGCTGGGAATGTCTGAACGACACCCTGAGTTACAAACATCGCCATACTGAATCTTCAGACGCTACTCTTCGTAACGTCTGCAGTGTCCTTGCCAAGCTTTACGACCCATTGGGCTACATTGTGCCATTCACAACAAGATGTAAAGTGCTGGTTCAGGACATGTGGAAGGCCAACATTAGCTGGGATGACAAGATCCAACCTGCTGACCTTCTGGAGAAATGGTTGAATTGGGTGCAGGAAATTCCCACTTTGCAACATCTCAAGCTGCCTCGTCCCTATGCACCAACCACCGCCGATACTGCCAGCGCAACCCGTCACATCCACATTTTTTGTGATGCCTCGGAGCGCGCCTATGGGTCAGTAGCCTACATGCAGATGACAGTCAACGAGTCTATGTCTCCTTCGTGTTTGCCAGATCGAGAGTCGCGCCCCGTAAACAGATGTCTATTCCATGTCTTGAGCTCAGTGCCGCGCTTACAGGTGCACAGCTGGCTAGAGTGATCGAGACAGAGCTTGCAGTACCCCCTGAGCATATCACTCTTTGGTCAGACTCCACAACTGTACTACATTGGATCAAATCAGAATCCTGCCGTTACAAAGTGTTCGTTGGAACACGCGTCGCAGAAATCCAGAACCTGACCAATCCTGTTCAATGGCGGTATGTTGATACTCTAAGCAATCCAGCTGATGATATAACCCGCGGACTCACTCTGCAAGAAATGGTACAGGATCATCGCTGGAACAAAGGTCCACATTTCCTCCATTTGTCTGAGAGGGAGTGGCCCAACATGCCTTCCTCTGAGGTAGAACCAGACACCACAGAGTTAAGGAAGTCTGCCTTCATGGGAACTATGTCCAGTATCTTGCCAACACAACTTCCAGACCCCAGTAAGTTCTCCAACTGGAAAGAGCTCCTTAAGGAAACTGCTAGCTCCCTTCACGGGGCGGCTGATGCTAATACTACAGTACACTTTCCCGCTGCTGATTTTCTGCAAGCAGAGAAGCTGATGTTACAAAGGGCTCAAGAGGACTGCTTTGCTGAAGAATTGAAAGCTCTCAAAGCTGGGCGTACTCTTCCTTCAGACAGTCGTCTCGCATCTCTGTCACCAGAATATGAAGAAGCCACGCAGCTACTCAGAGTCGGTGGCAGGTTAAGGCATGCTGAAGGACTAGACCTGGATACTATCCATCCAGTTATCCTGGACCCAAGCCATCCCGTGACAAAGCTTATCGTCAAGGATTTTGATGAGTCACTACTGCACCCTGGGCCAGAACGAGTTCTTGCCGAGATCAGACGCAGGTTTTGGATTATCCGTGGTAGAGAGGCTATTCGAAAGCGTCAACATTCATGTCTGGAGTGCCGGAGATGGAGAGCAAAACCCGATGTACCGAAGATGGCAGATTACCCACCAGCTCGGCTACGACTCACTAAGCCACCATTCTATTCAACCGGAGTTGATTGCTTTGGACCTTTCCAAGTGAGGATCGGTCGCCGCACTGAAAAAAGGTGGGGCATTGTCTACAAATGCATGACAACTCGCTCGGTGCATCTGGATCTATTAGAAAGCCTTGATACCGATGCTTTCCTGCTGTCACTGAGAAGATTCATCTCTCGACGTGGCAGACCGTTCGAACTCCTCATGGACAATGGTACCAACTTTGTCTGTGGAGAGAGAGAGCTACGTGAAGCCGTTGCTGCCATGGCACCTCAGTGGAGAGAGCAACTTGCTGAACAGCAGATATCCTTCCGATTCAATCCTCCAAGTGCGCCACACTTCGGAGGCACATGGGAGAGGGAAGTGAAATCCATCAAGACTGCACTTCGCGTTGTCCTTAAAGACCAGGCTGTTCCTGAACCAGTCCTGATGACAATCCTAGTGGAGGTCGAGGGCATAATGAATGCGAAACCCTTAGGCTACTTGTCATCAGATGCCTCTGATCCAGACCCGGTCACGCTTAACCTCCTCCTCATGGGCCGTCATGACTCGTCACTTCCTCAAGCAGTTTACGATCCCAGTGACCTCGGGAGAAGACGTTGGAGGCATAGCCAAGCCATCGCCGATCGCTTCTGGTCATCCTTCATCAGTCACTACCTACCAGGGCTACAAGAGCGCAGTAAGTGGAGGAAGGACGGTAAGGCACTCTCCATAGGCGATGTTGTTTTAATCGTGGATTCCCAACTCCCCCGAGCATCATGGCCTGTAGGACGGATTACCAAGACTCATCCAGGAGCAGATGGACGTGTACGGACTATCAGTGTTCAAGTGAAGGACCGCACCTACATTCGTCCAGTCGCCCGGCTCATCCTGCTCCCAGCTCTGGAGGACAAGGACGAGGAAGAGACCACCAAATAGACTTTCTCATACTCTTCAACTGCCATGTGGCCTTGTCTGAAAGTCTATTTGTTTAGCGCTGAAGTTTTTTAAAGCGCGTGAACGCTCCATCACGTGAACTGCGCCTGGACAGAGAATGTAGCGCGCTGCTCAGTTGTTCGCACTCAGGGATGACGAGAGAAAACTCTGAGACCCTTTTCTTTATTTTTGTGTGCGTTTTATGAAAAGCAAGTAAGTTTTTACTACTGTTGCATGCTTGTACTGCATTGTGATGAATGTTTGAGATTCATGTATGTTCATGCAAACTAGTTTTATTTGTTGAACTGCGTGACTAATTAGTGTAGTCATGATGCCAGAGCGTGATATAATATGCGACATGTTTCCTGTGTGCAATAATTAGCCCTCTATATGTCGATTTAGACTTTATTTGTGTTAGTTATTTAGAGATATGCTTCTGTGTTTCAGTGCAGTGCATTTACTGTTTATTTGGTGCTATATGCATCGAGTGTTATAGTGATACAGTCTCAGGCTGCATAGCCAATTAAAGGTGCAGCGGTATAGATATTAAAAGGTATAATAGTAACATATTTTCTTGCACTGTATTAACGCAAATTATTATTTATGTACTGTACTGTTGTGAATTATGACAATGAGCATAGTATAGTATTCCTTTATTTGTTTATTAATCAGTTATTCTTACCATTGCATTATTTCTTTTTCTTTCTCTCTGTTTAGACCACATAGACCCTTATAAGAACTTGTATATTGGCATCCTGATCTTGAAAATAAAGCTGATAAAAGGATTCTCTGGCCGGAATCTTTCTGTAGTGCTCCCATCCTAAAACGAACCACTAGTCCATACTTTACAATACAGTTAAGAATTATGTTACATGATCTATCTATCTATCTATCTATCTATCTATCTATGTAAACAAGTAATTGTTAACTATGACTTTATTTTATTGCACCAACTTTGCATAGATGGCAATTTCACATTGTCAGGTAAAAAATAGCAGAAATATTTATGAAAAGTTGAACAAAATATAATTTACTGAAAAAAAAAAAAAAAAAAAAATGTGATAAGATCATTTAGATTTTAAAAACTGATAAGAAAATTATTAAAAATAGCAGCACATAATGTTTCCAGATTATTTATTATAAATTCATTATTTTAATCTTGCATTTGATAATTGAGTAAATTCATTTATTATAACTGAAAGGTGTGATGATCAGTGGGCTTGAGTTTTTACCTCCATTATTAGTGCATGGGTTAAAAAATGGATAGAGTTTTTCAGTGAAAGACTGAGCAGTGAAAGAGTAGATATGAGAGCTGGACTCCACATCATAAAAGGAGACCAGACCCTCCTCATAATCCACAAACACACCGACCCGCTGCGGCTTCACTCTCAGAGACAGAGAGACAGAAGGATCATCACAGGCTTCATATTTATCTCCATTCCTCAGAAACACAGTCCAGTATCCATCTCTGGAACTTGCTGTGATCGGTCCCTTCCTGTTAATGGATTCTCTGGCCACTCCTAAATCCCATTTAGTCTTTCCCTTCACCTGCACCTCAAAATAAAATCTCCCCGCAGAGAATCCCTCCTTTCCTAAGACATTTGAACAGTAATCAAATCTCTCTGGTTTGTCTGGGAGTTTCTGTCTAATGTCTCCACATCTCACTTGTTTTCCATCATCAGACATAATGAGATATGGATTAGCTGTATCAGGATCCAGAGTCACATCCACTGAGAAAACAGAGAATACAGATATCCTGTGATGCTGATGTTTTTAGTTAACCCAGTGTTTAATCAGATTGTAGTGCAGTAATGAAGCAGTGAGTGTATGAATGTAAACTAGTGTAGTGCAGACAGCACACTGTACCTGCATACTGCTGCATCCACTTCAGCTCTGTAGAGACTAATGACAAGAAAACAATCAGATCTGAAGCTTATATTTAAAGAACAGAGTACACTATCATGTTTCTATCTGATCAGTGTGTATTGATGTACCAGTTAGTGTGAGTTTCTCATCTATAGTGTCCTTCAGTTGAGTCAGATCTCTCCTCAGAGTCTCCAGACTCTCATGAGTCTTCATACTGTTCTCAGGCCAGTTCCTGGTGTTTCTAGAGCTGCACAGGGATGAGTGAATCTACAGCAGGAGAGAGGAGAAATCCTTCAGCATGTCATATCCTGCATTATGATTGATCAGAGAGATCATGTTGACTGACCTGTAGGAGGTGGAGGTGATCTTCAGTGTGTGAGAGCTGCTCCAGCTCAGTGTTTCTCATCTTTAGCTCAGTGATCTCCTGCTCCAGCTCTTCAATCAGCTCTTGCTCCTGTTTCTCTGCTGCTTTCTGCTGCTCCTCCATCATCTCCAGCAGTTCAGTCTGATGTCTCTCAATGGAGCGGATGAGATCAGTGAAGAGCTCCACACGGACTGCTTTCTCCTTCTCTGTGTTTCTCTGCTCAACCAGGACAGGCAACACATTATTAGCAGTGTTTGCTAACAGAAGAATCTGTGTAACTATTGCTCATACATTTTTGTTCACATACATAGGCTACATGTGTTTTCAGAATCCCTCAAATGAAGTATTAAACTTCACTCTGCACCCTGGACGAGAGCAGAACAAGCCCTGGACATTTTACTTCTTGTTTTATTGGCTGTTGCTGTATATTTGAGTCTGATAGTCATCTGCCATTCATGTGATTGTTTGTTTATTTTGTTATTGTTATGTCTGTCAGTTCTTTTCTCTTTCTTTTCTCAACATATGAATTTATTCTATTATTTTAAACTCACTTTTCTGACTTCTGCTGAGTATTTGATGTCTTGAATCTTCTTGATTCTGTTCTGGATCATCAGCTGAACGTCTTTCTGTGTCTTCATCAGTTCAGTCTATAGAGAGAACAACACAGACACATTTATCATAACACAGATTAAACTCACAATATGAAATCAAATCTGATTCCTCATGATATCAGTCCTTTAAAAGAATAATAATGTCTACCTTCTTCTCTTGACTCTCCTCTTCTATAGGAACAGTGTTGTGGTTCTTGTGGTCTGTCTCGGTGCAGATTGAACACACACATGTCTGATCATCTCTACAGAACAGATCCAGAGGTCTCTCGTGTTTCTGACATATATAGTCCTCCAGATTACTCACAGGATCCATCAGTTTGTGTTTCTTCAAACGTGTCACTCTCAAATGAGGCTCCAGGTGAGTTTCACAGTAAGAGCTCTGACACACCAGACACGACTTCAGCGCTTTCAGCTTTCTTTCCTCACAGAAGTCACACAGAACTTCAGTTGTTTTCTCAGGACTTTTCTTCTTACAGTGATCTACGAGCTCTCGGAGTGTGGTATTAATCTTGAGATCAGGTCTTTGCTTGAATGTTTCTTTACAGTATGGACAGCTGTAGGTCTGGCTGTTGTCCCAGCACTTATTCAGACAGATCTTGCAGAAGTTGTGTCCACATGGAGTCGAGACTGGATCAGTGAACACATCCAGACATACAGAGCACTGAATCTCCTCAGACAGTGAACTCATGGAGGATGACATGACTGGAAAGAGACATTATTTAGGATTATTGTGAACTCCTTCAATACTGTTTATGAAGAATCCCATGATGCACCTCATGAAGCTGGTTGAATGTAAAGAGTGTTTAGAGACAAAGAGTGCTGAAGAAACTCAAATATAAAGAGATCATGTACAGTCAGCTGGTTATTATTGTAAAATGAACCCAGACAAACTGATCAGAACCTAAATATGAAGCTCATTACATAACCACTACCTAAATAATAAATATATGTACAATAATTATTCTTGTTAAGATTAAATTATTTGATCTGCTTTACATTCCTGAAATGTACATATTCAATATTATAAAAGAAAAGTCAAAGTCAAAGTGTTTTTCTGGGTTATTGACTTACATGGAGCATTACTGTCAATACTCCGTCTCCTGGTTTTTCTTGCTGTTAGTGAAGATTCTGCCATTGTTCTTTCCCTCTTAAAGCCTTTTAAAGAAAAAAAAATGATAGTTTAACTGGTTAAAATGTGAGAACTGATATTGATAGAAACACAATCATTCGTTTGAATCAAAGTGAGAGACTCGTAAACTTACTGAGCAATCTGAACTATGACCTGCTGTACAAAGTACAAAGATCAAGCTTTATATTTTCCAACAAACATATGAATCTCCTTATCAAAAATTTGATTAATCTTTTCAAAAAATATATTATATGTTCATAAGTTATTGTGTAGTGTAAAAGTGATTTTCAGCTGCAGTGAAGCAGGTTTGTGTTCAGTTTGTCTGCAGGTCATTTATTTCCTGTTTTATCTGTTTGTCTTTATGTCGCGTGACAAAATTACAGAAACACCAAACTTTGTTCAATCTAATGACATACTGTTAATACAATTCTGATATCATTTCAGTGCAGTAAACATCTAAAGTATCTGAGTATTTGACACGCTTAAACCTGCTTCTGTTCAGCTCATTCCAGTCTGACATAAACCCTACTAAACCAGACCACTGCCATTAGAAACCTGTTCAGGACAATCTCTTATATTTCTATCTCTTACCTGTGAGTATCAGATGTGTTCACAAGTGTCTCTGAACGACTCAATATTCTGTTGTTTAAAGAGTTCGATGGTTTCAGGTGTTCATATTGCTGTTGATCAAGTTAGTTTCTCTTTCTCTGAGTCTCTCACTGAAATACAATGATGTTAGGCTCCTCCTGTAGTCACACATTTACATTCATCCCTGTATTCTGTGTGTTGCATCTGTTTGTATGTTCCTGTCAGCTGATGAAGAAAAGATTTCTGCAGACTTGATTATTTAGTAACATTTGTGAAGAGTTTCCAGGTCAAATGCTGCTCAAGTTACAGATGCTTAAGGATATTCTTTTCTATTCTTATGGTGACACTTACCTGCTTTTATTACGGTGCACATGAAAGTGACAACAGATGCTCTGGAGAGACAACAGCAAGACAATCCCCAGAAAGGGAAAGGTTTTGCAGGTGGTGTCCACAGATAATTGCTCTCTCCTTGTCTATCCTGACTGATTTATCTAGTCTTGTGTTTTGTTAAGGTCCTTCTCACTCCTTGTTTCATGAGACAGTATCTGTAAGTGGATTTGAAGCGTCACACTGAAACTGCAGCTGAAGACGGTTTGATAAAGGCAGAGTGAGACAGAAACATTAATGCACACATAAATAATCAAATAATTTTGAGTGCTCTCCATATTTCAGTTTTGTGTTACATATTTACAGTGGATGAGAATCAGTGATGTCCAAAAGTGTCCAGTAGATGGCCAGCAATCTCTCTCAATGACTGCTGTTATCAGTGTTATATGTGTCAGATGTGATACGCTCACACCTGGGGCCTGTAGCATGAAGCTGCTTTAGCTGGTTAGTCAGGTAAGTTTCAGTTTAGTTTGTGTCAGCTCTGGGTTTCAGGTACCATGAAAGTGGTTTGTCTTTTGACGGTGTTTATCACCACATACTTACGCTCAACAGCTGACCTGCTCCAGGGCAGGTTATGTTCTGGTTTTAAAGAGCTCAAACCAACATTTGACAAATCAGCTTCAAGCAAAGTGACAAATCTATGTTTCTCTACATAGTAAAATGTCTGACTTTTAGAGATTATTTATTATAATTATTCTATAATTATTATACAATTAATCCACTATACCAACCAGGGCCCGGTTCCCCAAAACGTTCTTATTGCTAAGTAGTTCTTAACCTATTCCTTCACCTCTCTCTTAACCTAATGGCACGATTCCAGACACATTCGTACACTAAATATATCTTCTGTAAGTCACACTTTCGTAAGGTTGGTCTGGACCATTCGTAAGCTCTCTCTTAGTGTTGTTTGAGCTCAAGACGCTACTGTACAGCAGTCTTTAGAAATCAGCGCAGCGAAGTACAAGTCAAACTATGGTATGTTGATAATGTTGTGGCTCAACAATGATTTTATGTTATGGACATTTTAAGACTCATAATAAAATATGTTTGCAATGGATACAGGCCTATTTATGAAGTTGACTTTATGTGGTATCAGAACTAATATGGTGGTAATTAGCCTAGGCTTTTTCGTAATGTAATTAAAGCGAATTGGCAATCACTTTTGATAATTAAAATCTGGCAAACAATTTGGCTCTAAATGGCTAAGATCTATAAATGGGTAATCATGGTGGTGTCCAGTAAGCGACAAACTATAGATAGATAGGTTGATAGGTTGCTTTTTATTGAAAACATTAAGCAATGACAATCAATACCGCATTAAACAGAAGTAACTGCAGCTGCTTGCCATTCAATTCTGATTGTAAAGTACCTTACCATTAATATAAAAGTGTATTATATAATTTTTATAAGTCGTTAAACCCATGTCAAGAAGCGGCACAAGTGGCACAACGGGATAATGAGGGTGGATGATTAGCGAGGGATCCCCGGTTCGTCTAACCGTCACAACATATCGTGTGAACATATTACTGACCATTTGATAATTTAATTTATAGTCTATATTCTACTGATAACTTAAACTATGTTAAAATAAATGTTACTGTAATAATTTGAGGAATGTATCATTTGCATAGAACGTGTTGTCTTTCTTAACGCTGTATTGCACCTTCGCGTGAAGTGAAAATCGATTCCTGAGCAATCGATGGCAACTAATTCAGCACCTTCACTCGGGACAGCGCTCTTGTAACGTCGGACATAAGAGGCAGTGTGTTAAGAAGCTTCCTAAGGGACACTTTGGGGAACACACTTAGGAACATAAACAACTTTGGTAAGATATATCTTTCGAGGTCTTCTCAGCGCGCTAAGAGTGAGCGTTATCGGGAAACCAGGCCCAGATTTATGTGATCACCTGCCGGACAATCAGCAGATTACACCTTTAACTTGATTCAAGTGCAATGTGATTATAATATTAGGATTTGATTGTGCTTTATTGTACACTTTATGACTCGGTTTCTTAATTTTTTTTATTAATTGATAAATTAAATATTTAAAAAGGGCAGAAAGAATAGAAAGAAAAATAAAATAAGTAATGTAGAAAATGCTTCAAAGACTCAGGGGAAAAATATGTCAATGACTTGCTGAAGTGCACGAAAACCAGCTAAGTATTGGACCTGGAAATAACGTCTCTCTCTCTTTCTCTATAGCCTACTGTATATAAATAAATACATTTTAATAAATGCATGCATTTAGCAGACGCTTTTATTCAAAGCGACTTACAGTGCATTCAGGCTAACATTTTTTACCTAACATTACTGTAACAGAAATGAGTCGAACCAGACAAATTAAAGAGTCTATCAAAGCTGTATGCATTGAAACACGAGAGCTGAATTCCTCAGGAAGTCGTAAATCAGTTCGAGTGCCACAAGAACCAAGCAAGATGACCAACTTGTTCACACAACAGCTTTGAACATTAACACCACTAGAGCAATTATTTACAATTTCAATTCGAAGAAGAGATTGTCAAATTTGTTGTTCATAATTGAAATGCAACGCTGGACATCACATGAAAACCCATGAGAGTACTGCACATGAGAGCCCCCCCCCCCACCTAGCAGAACCAGACTGAAATTCCTAAGGGGGGGGGGGGGGCTTTAAACCTCTATCTTCACAGAAAAGTCCTTTGCCAGAGAATGCCAAAGAAACTTCTTTTGTACATGTATATGGACCAGAATTAACTCAAAAAGACTCATAAATGAATCAGTCCATCGCATCACTCCATATTAATTTATGTGTAACCCCCACATTTGACTATCATGTTATAATCACTTATTGTGTATGTTTTTTTTAAATAACTATGGTATAGCTGAAGGGCACATAGTCGTGTTTGATATGTGTGTGATTGTATTTTCTTGCTTGATATTGTCCTGACAATCATTTATTTGTAAAATATATCATAATCTGGTAATAGGAATCATGTCAGAAAATTAGACCCTGCAAATTCGGACCACATGCTTGGTAAGATAAACAAATGATTTATGATACCCCCGAGCCAAGACAATATCTGATTGGTCAAGACAACATTTGAGGCGTGGCCAACAGGCCTCTTTAAATACTTTGGACACCATGAAATCTTGCTTTTTAGTCTGCTTTTTAGTCAGCTTTCTAGCCATGCTGTTAGTCATCATTGTTCTTTGAGCGCGGTTCTGCGTGCTTCAGCCTACACGCCTGCTACTTAGCCAGGATGAGAAGGAACACAACCTAGTCTCGTCAAACTTTATTTATTTTCTTTTCCGTTTGAGAGTTTCGTGTTCTGAGTTAAGTTTTGTAACGTCGAGTCTCCGACGCCTGACCTCGGGTGCCCGTTCAACTTCAACCAGCCCACACGACTCTGCACTTTCAGCCAACGCCCAACAACCACGGGCTTCCCAAGACGTCACTTCAGCGACTGAACTTCCAACCAATCAACGACCTCGGGATAGCCCTTTCACCAAGGCTCCTTCTTCACAGGAGATGCAAGTAACGTCACCTCCAGACTGTGACCTTTACTGGTGTATCTAATATAATTTTAACCTCATTGAGGAACTCAATGCGAGGGCTAATTACGTGATTGATGGTTGTTCATGTCTATGCAATTTAACGTATTGCTGTAAACTTGGGATTCCATATTTTCATTCTCTTAAACTCATCTTTTCCTAACTTTCGATCTTCCTGCAACTTGTGTGAATGTGTGAGTGCTTGCGTTTATGTGTTAGATTAGTTTATATGTCTTAGATTTATCTAATAAAGCCTTATTCATATTGAAAAGAGAAGTATCTTGTGTTTTGTGCTTACAAGTTAATGTCTTAAACTGCCGATCTTGTTACTGTGCTAATTGATAGTGTTTCACTATAGTTTGGATATTAATATCCAGCGCAGATTTGATGTTAAACGGCTCGTTCACTGACCAGCCGTGAAACAGTGATTCTGTTCAAATTCCCTTTAAAATCTTAAATGATTCCCTTTGAGCTAAATAGACCTGTTTCCCTTACATTACATAATAAATATACTTTATATATTAAGTATAATATTATACACCATAATATAATAAAATATGTATTGTATTATAGTTATTATATCCAAGCTGTCTGTCTGGAACGCAGTATTAGGTTAACGTCAATAAACGATCATGTACTACAATGAAGAGTCATTCTATAATGTGACATTTCAGCACTTGACAAATGGACAGCGACTCCTAAGCAGCACTTAAAGCACAGCTAGGTGCGACTGTGTTACGTGCATTGTTGGGAAACACACCTGAAACAATAACGAACGATCGTAAAATTACTCTTAGAAAATGCTCTTAAGTGCTAAGATCAATCGTTGTCTGGAAACCCGGCCCAGGATCAGGAGTGACCCCAAAGGGTGGCGGATGATTTGCAGTTGGTATTTAAATGCAGAATGTAAATTCACAATAGTTTAAAAGGTGGAACAAAAATTGCAGCATATTCACATATTGCTCTATTGCTAAAGACAAGAATCTTTCCAAAAACCGCCACTGTTTTGCATCTCTGAGCAACACGACAGTGTTTTGTTCCTGAAGGAATCAAGCTTATCAATGATTCGGTTGAATCGCAATGACTCACTTATTAACAGTGACTCTCAGACACTTACTGGCGGTTTTAATTTCACATTTAAGGTCATTTTTTAAATAATTTCAAACATCAGTTTTCAATGTTTTATGTTTAAAATATCAAAACATTGTTGATTCATTTGTAACTGCAGGTTAAAATATCCCATGTCCCACAGAGCTGCTTTAAATAGTGTGTAAAACATCTAAATGGCACTTTAGATGCAGCTTCTGTTTTCTCTGCATTGCAAAGATAAAATTTTTTTTATCTGAACTCACTGAGTTCGGGAGTTCGGAGCTGGTTCGCGAATCATTTGAGTCAGTTTGGGAGTTCGGAGTGGGTTCGCGAATCATTTGAGTCAGTTTGGGAGTTCGGAGCGTGAATCATTTGAGTCAGTTCGGGAGTTCGGAGCGGGTTCGCGAATCATTTGAATCAGTTCAGGGTTCGCGAATCATTTGAGTGAGTTTGGGGATTGCGAATCATTTGAGTCAGTTCGGGAGTTCGGAGTGGGTTCACGAATCATTTGAGTCAGTTCGGGAGTTCGGAGTGGGTTCGCGAATCATTTGAGTCAGTTCGGGGTTCGCGAATCTTTTTAGTGAGTTTGGGGATCGCGAATCATTTGAGTCAGTTCGGGAGTTCGGAGCGGGTTTGCGAATCATTTGAATCAGTTCGGGAGTTCGGAGTGGGTTCGTGAATCATTTGAGTCAGTTTGGGAGTTCGGAGTGGGTTCGCGAATCATTTGAGTCAGTTTGGGAGTTCGGAGCGTGAATCATTTGAGTCAGTTCGGGAGTTTGGAGCGGGTTCGCGAATCATTTGAATCAGTTCGGGGTTCGCGAATCATTTGAGTGAATTTGGGGATCGCGAATCATTTGAGTCAGTTCGGAAGTTCGGAGTGGGTTCACGAATCATTTGAGTCAGTTCGGGAGTTCGGAGTGGGTTCGCGAATCATTTGAGTCAGTTCGGGGTTCTCGAAACATTTGAGTGAGTTTGGGGATAGTGAATCATTTGAGTCAGTTCGGTAGTTCGGAGCGGGTTTGCGAATCATTTGAATCAGTTCGGGGTTCGCGAATCATTTGAGTGAGTTCGGGGTTCGCGAATCATTTGAGTGAGTTCGGGGATCGCGAATCATTTTGAGTTTTTTGAGTTTTTCGAGTTTTTATTGAAAGGATTCCCATTAGCTACAGCCGTGCTGCAGCCATTCTTCCTGGGGTCCTGAAAAATATATACATAAACAAAAAGAAAAATAAATCATTAAAAATACAACAAATAAATGGAAAAGGTAAATACACATACACATACACATATATATACACATATCAAAGAACATATGTACCCTCATACGGGAATGAAATATACACACATATAAAAACACATTCATACACATACGCCTATATATACCTATACATGTTCACACACAAAAATAAATAAATCTAAACAGTCAGATGTTTATTATTATAGTCATTATTTTGATAGATGCTGTTTTACATATAATTTAAATTTATTGACATTGTTAGTAAGTATAATATGCTTTGGTAGTTTATTCCGTTCCTTCATACCTCTGAACATAACAGTGTTTTTTACGGCATTTGTTCTTGCTATGGGTAAGGTGAAGTTGCCTTTAGTTGCATGTCTGGTACTATACTGATGATTGTCTACACTAAAAGAAAGATACTTAAAACAGAAGGCAATTTTGAAATGGAAATGTTTCTTATGAAAATTAACAGTGAATACAACAGTCTATCTTTGACCAACAACCAGTTAAGATCTTTGTGCATTAATATAATATTTCTCCTATAGCTGCACCTAAGTGCTACACGAGCAGCTCTATTCTATATAAGTTGTAATTTATTCATATACTCACCAGTGCCATTTGACCAAACTGCTGGGCAATAGTCGAGGTACGTCAATATTAGTGCTTTCATCGCATAATTCATAATATTTGAAGTTAAAAATGTGCATGTCTTCTCATAATAGATATACCTCTTCCCATTTTTGCAATAATATTATTAATATGTTCTTTCCATGATAATCTAGAGTCAAATGTTACACCCAGCAGTTTGGTCTCATGCACCTGTTTAATAATTGCGTAATTAATTTTAATATTAATTACAGGATACTGATTAATGTTATAATTTGAACCTAAAATCATGCAGTTAGTTTTTACTGAGTTTAATGCCAGTTTATTTAATTTGATCCAATCTACTACATATTGTAATTCTATATTTAAAACAGTTTCTAGTTCCATTTGTGTACTTGCTGATGTATATATAGTTGAATCATCAGCGTACATGACAATGTTAGCCTTATGTAAAGTGTACGGTAAATCATTAGTAAAAATATTAAATAATAATGGACCCAGACAACTGCCTTGGGGTACGCCACATGTGATATTTTTGATACCTGAGAGATTGCCATTAAAAAAAACACTGTCTGTGTTCTGTTTGACAAATAACTGTACATCCATGTGATTGCTGACTGCTCAAAACCATAACAAGATAATTTTGTTAATAACAGTTTGTGATCCATGATGTTAAAGGCAGCAGAAAAATCTAAAAATACAGCACCAATAATATTTCTCTTTTCAGTCTCTCTAAGCCAATCATCAGACATGTGAGTCAGTGCAGTGGCAGTGGAGTGACTTTTTCTGTATGCATGCTGAAAATCTGTTAATAAATCATTTGTATAAAAATAGTTGTTAATTTGATCATATACTATAGATTCCATTATTTTAGATAATACAGGTAATATACTTATCGGGTGACTGTTGGGACCAGAGAAAGGCAATTTCTTATCTTTGGGCAGAGGAACTATTTTAGCCTGCTTCCATGCATGTGGGCAGGTACAGCAGATAAAACTGAGGTTAATGATGTGGGTTAGAACAGGGGCAATAGAGTCAGGAGCTAGTTTAAGAAGCCTGCTGTCAAGACCGTCGACACCCGGTGTGTCACGCCCCCGGGCTGATCTGTCTGTTTTTCCCCATAGTGTGTGTTGTTTACACTTACCATGTGCTTCTGTGTCACCGTGGTGCCCGTCTCCGCCCTCTTGTTTCATTATTATCTTGTTATTGGTCACCATCACCGGCTCTGCATTATGATAATCACTCCTTCTCTATTTAGTCTCCTCATGTGTGCTGTCTGTTGTCAGATCGTCGAGTTGTTCTCGTCCATGTCTCAACCTTATCCACATCCCTTGTTTAGTCTGCACAGAGATCGTGCCCGTTTTGTTTTCATCCTCTAGTTTTGTTTTTTCCCACTTCCTTCTGCTTTCAGGCAGCGCTATTCTCCAGCCGTCCGTGTTAGAGCTCACCGATCGCTGTCACTCCTCTTCTTCGCCGCGCCGCAGCGCGCCACCAGTTCCCCGCCTCAACAGCGCCCCTGCCTCCCTGTCAGTTTATCCGGGCATTGCATCAGAGGATTTCAAAGTGAAATTCGTCCAGGAGGCTTTTTGATCTGCTCCAGACTGCCCTGTTCCTGGATAGTTTTTGTTTGTTAATTCTTATTTTTATTTTTTCTGTCCTTTTTGAAATTAAGCCCATCTAATAAACTGACCTTTTGAGCACCTGCAACTGAGTCCCAGTCTCGCCCCTTGACAGAACGATCTGACCACCATGGACTCAGCAGGTGCAGATCCCCTCAGATCAGCCGTCACCCAGCAGGGCATTCTCTTGGGCCAACATGCCTCCCAGCTAACATCCACGTCCCGGGAGGTTGAGTTCCTTAATGCCAAGTTGTCGGAGCTGACTGCCCAGCTCCAGGAACTTCGGAGGCAGACATCTGGAAGATCGGAGGACCCCACTAGCCTTTCCTCTACCCGTCATGATCCTGAGCCTCATGCCAACAACCCACCGCCCTATGATGGGAACCCTAACTCCTGCAGAGCCTTCCTGTCTCAGTGCTCCCTAGTCTTCGCCCTCCAGCCCCGCCGGTATGCCCAGGAAGAGACTAAGGTGGCTTATGTTCTAACCCTCCTCACAGGCAGGGCCCGTGACTGGGGAACTTCAGTGTGGGAGGCCCGTGCCCCCTTTTGTGCCTCGTTTGAGGCCTTTCGACAGGAGATGGTCAAATTATTTGACCGTTCTGCTCGGGTGATGAGGCAGCAGCCCAGCTGGCACGGCTACGGCAAGGAGGCCGATCAGTGACGGAGTATGCCATTGAATTCAAGACCTTAGCAGCGGCCTGCGACTGGAATGAGGGGGCTTGCAGAGCTGTGTTTCGTGCTGGACTTGACGAGGAGATCCAAGACAAGATCGCCACCCAAGAGCTTCCACGCAGTTTCGATGATCTGGTCGACTTGGCCCTCCGTGTTGAGAGCCGCCTTCGCCTTCGTCACCAACAATGGACTGCTCGCACTTCTTGGAGGGTGGGTGAAATGACCAGCGAATCCATCCCGGTCCTGCCTCTGCCATCTCCTGCTGACCTTGAACCCATGCAGGTGGGACGTCTGCGTCTTACCCCTCAGCAGAAGCAAGAGAGACTCACCCGGGGCCTATGTCTCTACTGTGGGAGGGCCGGACACTTCGTCGGGAAATGGAAGCTTTAGCCTAAGTTCTGCCAGGAAGACTCAATCACTTTGTCACTAATTACCTTCATCATTATCCAATCACGTCTTTATACTCCTGTATAAAAGATCGTACTTACACATGTTTGAGTTCGCAGATGCCAACGCGACAACAACCTCCATCCTCCCCACCACCACCAGGATGGTCCTGTCCTTACCTTCCAGGGGGGGTCTGCTGCGCCCCTGCCTTCGTCTTCAGGCAGGAAATGCAGATTCGCTACCCTCGGATTACGAACCATGGACGGGGCCTTACGCCAAAGAAATTTATAACTGTGCTCGCTGAGCTGTCAATAAATGTATGCTTCGTACATTCCTCTATCTCCCGAGTCTTTCTGGTAGAAATGCCCGCTAAAAGCCAATGCCCATCAGTAGCCAGGGGGATTCTGGTGGGCACATCTCCGCTTAATTTCCCCCACTCCTCCCGCACACTACTTCCCGTGGGTGTCCAGTTCGGAGGTTCTAGTCACTCCTGTTCGGCCCTGGTGGATTCTGGGGCTGGTGGTAGTTTCCTGGACACGGCACTGGCCAAGCAGTGGGGAATTCCTGCCATTCCCCTCTCTACTCCTATCCCTGTTCGGTCTCTGGATGATTCCCCTATCACTACCATCACTCACCTCACCCCTCCTGTAAGTCTTATCGTTTCTGGCAATCACCATGAGATAACCGAGCTGTACCTTCTTGATTCCCCGAGTGCCCCCGTGGTTCTGGGACACCCGTGGTTGGTGCAGCACGGCCCTCATGTAGATTGGGCCAGAAACTCAGTCTTGTCTTGGAAACAGTCTTGTCTTGAGTCTTGTTTGGGTTCTGCCTCTTTTCCTGGTGTTGTGTTTCCTGTTGTGCAGGTGGATGATGCTGATCTGTCCGGGGTGCCAGAGGAGTACTGCGATCTGCGGCAGGTCTTCAGCAAGTCCCGGGCTGTGTCCCTGCCCCCTCACCGGCCTTATGATTGTGCCATCAACCTCCTCCCAGGCACTTCTCCGCCCAGGGGTCGGTTATATTCCCTGTCTGGTCCAGAAAGAGAGGCTATGGACAAATATATTCGTGAGTCCCTTGATGCCGGTCTCATCCGTCCCTCCTCGTCTCCTGCTGGCGCAGGGTTTTTCTTTGTAAAGAAGAAGGACGGCTCCTTGCGCCCTTGTATTGATTACAGAGGTTTGAATGACATCACCATTAAGAATAGGTACCCCCTGCCCTTAATGTCATCTGCCTTTGAACTTTTGCAGGGAGCCAAGGTCTTCAGTAAGTTGGACCTCCGTAATGCTTATCACCTGGTTCGGATTCGAGAGGGGGATGAGTGGAAGACAGCGTTCATCACTCCTTCGGGACATTATGAGTACCGGGTGCTACCCTTTGGCCTGACAAATGCCCCAGCTGTCTTCCAGGCCCTGGTTAATGACGTGTTGCGAGACATGGTTAACAAGTTTGTCTTTGTGTACCTAGATAACATTCTTATTTTTCTCCTTCACTTCAGGTACACACCCAACACGTTCGCCAGGTGCTACAACGGCTGCTGGAGAACCAGCTATATGTTAAAGCGGAGAAGTGCGTTTTCCACTCCAAGTCAGTTCCCTTCCTGGGCTATATCATTTCGGCGGAGGGAATCAAAGCTGATCCCGCTAAGGTAAGGCCCGTAGCCGAGTGGCCACCTCCAGACTCACGAAAGGCACTGCAGCGGTTTCTGGGATTTGCCAACTTCTACAGGCGCTTCTTCAGAAACTTTAGTCAGGTTGCTGCACCCTTGACAGCTCTCACCTCCACTAAGGTACCGTTTAGGTGGAATTTGAAGGCTCAGGAGGCCTTTAATGACCTAAAGTCCCGATTCATTTCTGCTCCTGTTCTTTCATTTCCAGACCCTGAACGTCAGTTTATTGTGGAGGTGGATGCTTCTGAGATTGGAGTAGGTGCGGTCCTTTCTCAGAGATCCCCCAGAGATGGGAAGGTACATCCCTGTGCCTACTACTCTCACCGCCTGAGCACAGCAGAACGGAATTATGACGTAGGGAACCGGGAACTGTTGGCGGTCAGACTGGCCTTGGGTGAGTGGCGTCACTGGTTGGAGGGGTCAGCACAGCCCTTCTTGGTTTGGACGGACCATAAGAACTTGGAATACGTCCGTTCGGCCAAGAGGGTGAGTTCACGCCAGGCCCGATGGGCACTCTTCTTTGGCCGGTTCAACTTCTCTCTCTCGTATCGCCCAGGCTCCAAAAATATAAAACCTGATGCCCTCTCCCGTCTTTACAGGGATACAAAGAGAACCAGTGAATCTACTGAAACAATTATCCCTAAAGAAATTGTGGTAGGGTCCCTCTCCTGGGACGTGGAGAGGAGAGTGCTGGAAGCCATACGAGAGGGAGAGGTGCCAAGGGAGTGCCCAGAGGGTAGACTTTTCGTGCCGGCTGGGCTGCGCCCTGAAGTCCTCCGGTGGGGGCATTCATCCAAGTTATTCTGTCATCCTGGGGTTCGGAGATCTCTGGCTGCCATCCGCCAGCGATTTTGGTGGCCATCCATGGCCCAGGACGTCAGGCAGTTTGTGTTTGCCTGCCCAATTTGCGCCCAGAACAAGAGTTCTAATCAGCCTCCTGTTGGTCTGCTACACCCCTTACCCATCCCCTCCCGCCCCTGGTCACACATAGCCCTTGACTTTGTCACTGGTCTTCCACCATCGAGGGGTAACACCGTAGTATTGACGGTGGTTGACCGCTTCTCTAAAGCAGCCCATTTCATCCCCCTTCCCAAACTGCCTTCAGCTAAGGAGACCGCTCAAGTGGTGGTTGACCACATCTTCCGGATTCATGGCCTTCCGGTGGACGTGGTTTCTGATAGGGGGCCACAGTTTGTCTCCCGGTTCTGGAAGGAGTTCTGTCGACAGATCGGGGCCTCTACGAGTCTGTCGTCAGGTTTTCACCCTCAGACCAATGGGCAGTCCGAGCAGGCAAACCAGGTTCTGGAACAAGCTCTCCGCTGCCTGACGTCCCATAATCCGAGTTCTTGGAGCCAACAGTTATCCTGGATTGAATATGCCCATAACTCCCTGCCAGTGGCGGCCACAGGTATGTCTCCATTCCAGTGCTCCATTGGTTTTCAACCTCCTATGTACCCCTCACAGGAGCCAGATGCTGCTGTTCCATCTGCCTTAGCCTTCGTCCGCAGGTGTCGCCGCACCTGGAGGAGGGCTGAGGAAACCTTGGCTCGGGTTTCCAGATGAACCAAAGCAGCGGCTGACCGTCACCGCATTCCTGCTCCCCGCTACGTATGTGGTCAGAGAGTATGGCTGTCTACCAAGGACCTTCCTCTCCGGGTGGCTTCTCGCAAGTTAGCCCCCAGGTTCATGGGGCCATATCAGATCACCAAGGTATTGAGTCCGGTGGCGGTAAAGCTCAAGTTACCTCCCATACTTGGTCGGGTACACCCAGTCTTTCATGTTTCTCGGGTCAAGCCTGTGTTTCATTCTCGCCTTAACCCATCTGCTACTAACCCTCCCCCTCCCCCTCCCCGTTTAGTGGATGGTTCCCCAGCCTTCACTGTCAGGAGGTTGCTGGATGTCAGACGTCGAGGTCGGGGATTTCAGTATCTGGTGGACTGGGAGGGATATGGTCCGGATGAGAGGAGTTGGGTGCCGGCTCGGGATATTCTGGATCGGTCGCTGATCGAGGACTTCAACCGGCAGCGTGGTGGTACCTTCCCTGGAGCGCCAGGGGGCGCTCCTGGGGAGGGGGGTAATGTCACGCCCCCGGGCTGATCTGTCTGTTTTTCCCCATAGTGTGTGTTGTTTACACTTACCATGTGCTTCTGTGTCACCGTGGTGCCCGTCTCCGCCCTCTTGTTTCATTATTATCTTGTTATTGGTCACCATCACCGGCTCTGCATTATGATAATCACTCCTTCTCTATTTAGTCTCCTCATGTGTGCTGTCTGTTGTCAGATCGTCGAGTTGTTCTCGTCCATGTCTCAACCTTATCCACATCCCTTGTTTAGTCTGCACAGAGATCGTGCCCGTTTTGTTTTCATCCTCTAGTTTTGTTTTTTCCCACTTCCTTCTGCTTTCAGGCAGCGCTATTCTCCAGCCGTCCGTGTTAGAGCTCACCGATCGCTGTCACTCCTCTTCTTCGCCGCGCCGCAGCGCGCCACCAGTTCCCCGCCTCAACAGCGCCCCCGCCTCCCTGTCAGTTTATCCGGGCATTGCATCAGAGGATTTCAAAGTGAAATTCGTCCAGGAGGCTTTTTGATCTGCTCCAGACTGCCCTGTTCCTGGATAGTTTTTGTTTGTTAATTCTTATTTTTATTTTTTCTGTCCTTTTTGAAATTAAGCCCATCTAATAAACTGACCTTTTGAGCACCTGCAACTGAGTCCCAGTCTCGCCCCTTGACACGGTGGTTTGTTTTTACAGGCTATTAAAAGATTCTTTACTTGATCTATATTTACACTTTCTAATTTAAACCTTAAGCTTTTATTTTTCATCAGTTCATTTCTTATTAATAGGTGAGATATATCATTACTTAGATTAGGCATATTTTCTCTTAGTTTATCTAATTTTCTTATAAAATAATCATTAAATAATTTGCAATATCTATTGACTTAGTTATAAATGTATCACCTGTTTCCAAAAAAGATGGAATTATTTTATTTTTCTTACCAGTCAATTGATTTAAAACATTCCATAACTTCCTACTATCATTACCTATATTTTTAACATGATTATCAAAATAGAATTTCTTTCTTC
This sequence comes from Carassius auratus, assembly GCF_003368295.1. Classification (NCBI taxonomy): domain Eukaryota; kingdom Metazoa; phylum Chordata; class Actinopteri; order Cypriniformes; family Cyprinidae; genus Carassius; species Carassius auratus. Next base: position 85,451 of record NW_020528874.1, on the reverse strand, counting down.
TTTTTATTAAGTTTAGTAACAGAATTTCTCATTTTACGATAAAGGTCCCAATCACATTTATTTCCTGTAGTAACTGCTGTTCTTTTCATTTGACCTCTTATTTTCATAGAATTTTTCAGTTCATCATCCAACCAAGGCGTGACGTTATTCCTGACAGTAAACTTCTTTAAAGGCGCATGTTTCTCAATCAATGACAAGAATAGATTGTTAAATTTAAAGAGAGCAATTTCTGGATTACTAACTGCCAACACATCAGATCAGCATATAGTTTGAACATCTTCAATAAACTTGTCATTTTTAAACAATTTATAAGATCTTTTAAATAAGACTGCAGTTCCAGATCCACTCAGCTTGGTTGTTAACACAGAAATGATCAGATTATGATCACTGCTACCAATGGGAATAGACAATACCTTTTTACACAATTCAGGTCGGTTTGTGAAAATATGATCTATACAGGTAGATGTTCTGGAGCCGTCGCTCTTAAAACATGTTCTTGTAGGCTTATTTATAAGTTGAGTAAGTCCACATGCATTTGCAGTAGTTAACAGTTTTTTTTTTTCAAGTAGCAATCTTTAGAAAACCAGTCAATGTTTAAGTCACCCATGAAATATATGTCCTGACTTACATTAGTATTTATATCCAACATTTTACAGAAAGTATCAAGATATTCACAATTGGCACTTGGTGACCGGTAACAGCAACATAGAAGTATCGACTTTCGGTGAGGTAGATGCATTTGCAACCATAATATTTATATATAACCATAATATGTTAAATGTAATATAACCATAATATGTTAAAACTCATTAAAGTTCTCATTTTTACTGGCAAATGATTCTGAATATAAAAAGCTACTCCACCACCAAAACCATTTCTGTCATTTCTGTATATGTTGTAACCTTCAATAAACAGTTCTGTGTCATCAAAGGAAGAGTCCAAGTGAGTCTCTGAGATAGCAGGAATGTGTATTTTATACTCATTTAACAGTTCAGCAACTTCACTGATTCTATTCCTGAGAGTGTTTAATATGTATGAGTAATTAATATGTGCTAGTCTTAAGCCTTTTCTTGTCATTTTCTCTCTCAAATCATTTGAGTCAGTTCGGGAGTTCGGAGCGAGTTCGCGAATCATTTGAGTCAGTTCGGGAGTGCGAATCATTTGAATCAGTTCGGGAGTTCGGAGCGAGTTCGCGAATAATTTGAGTCAGTTCGGGAGTTTGGATCGTGAATCATTCGATTCATTTCGGGAGTTCGGAGCTGGTTCGCGAATCATTTGAGTCAGTTTAGGGTTCGCGAATCATATGGATAGGCATTTTTAACTAATTTAGTAACTAGTTCTAATTACGTTTTCCACGCGTGTTTAGGTGTGATATGTGAACTCGTCTTTTTTGTTTTAATGATGTGCCTTTTAACAGTATTAAGTGTATTCAAAAACTAAACAAATCGTGCCTAAAAAGTGTACGCATCTAGACTAATGTAAAGTTACATGATGAAGTCATACTAGTGCGTGTGGCACGTGTGCATTTTGAGTGCGTTCTTTCACTGCATTTCACTGCATTATTCAGTGTATTCAAATGCATTTATGAATGCATGTGAATGATCACAAAATTCAAGATATGGGGGTTAGAAAATGTATATATTTATATAATTTTATGTAGTTAATCAATATCAAACGAAGAGTGCCATTTCAGTTTTTCTACAAAAATCAGTCACTACAAACAATAATTTAATTACAAATACAAAATGTTGCAGAATAAAGCCCCGTTCACACCAAGAACGATAACTATAAAGATAATGATATTAGCGTCCACACCAGCGAACGTCTGTTTATTCTGAGCGCACCTTTAAATCTTCCGCTTTAATTCCTCGAGCTGTTATAGCAGGATGGATTCTGATTGGACACAGTCGCTGTGCTTTAAGTGCTGCTTAGGAGTCGCTGTCCGTTTGTCAAGTGCTGAAATGTCACATTATAGAATGACTCTATACACGATCTTTTATTGACGTTAATGTAGTAGGTTGAAAAATATATATGTTAAAATTAAAGAGGAAAAAAAACACCCCCCTTTAAAATTTTGTACTGTTCATAAATTATGCCTTCAACATTTGTTTATTGATGGGAAAGTCATCGTTACATTCTTTGTTGTGGGTAAAGAAAATGTTGCTGTTATTATTGTTTCCTGTAGAGGGCGTTTAGCGCTGTTTAACTAAGGTACTGCACCGGATGCTTCAGAGTTAATTAAACTTTGCCAGAGCTTACAGCCAGTACTCCTGTCTCACAGCGTTTCATTTATCATTCTACAGAACCGGCAGAAGTGGTTAATTCACCTCACCCATTCAGGCTTCTCAGCCCTGACGTGGGTAACAATTTGGGGGCTCGTCCGGGATCAGCGCCACCTGGTGGTCGAGTGCTGATCATCAAAGAACCACAGTGGTTAAACGTCTTTCATCCCAGACCAGCGAGTTGAACGGCAGACACCCGCAGTCCAGTCATGGCTACTCTTCGAGAACTACGGTGGGAGATCGAGAAGCAGCTCCACCTGCTGGTCAGCTCTTCGAACTGCAAAGCACTCTACAAGGTAGCCCTGTGTTGCGCGGAGGAGGGAGAAAAGGGGGTCCCAGACGGGGATGCAACAGAAGTGGAACTCTACGACGTCATCGTTGATTTCATGCGAGGAGAACAACTGCAGAGTCTAGAGGACCAAGGAATGGCCCGTTTGCTGACCCTTCATGACCTCGTTCGTGAGTTGACTGCTACAGAACAAGATTCTGCTTTGGATGTCGCAGAAACTGAAGAGACTGTGGGACTGGTATCGCAACCTGCATCGACATCAGTGGCTGCAAGGGTGCAGGTAGCACAAACTACAGGTCTGACATCACATTCAAGAGCTGAACAAACTGTTCCACTGCCTAGAGTGTCTGAACAAATGACTGGTCTGATCAAATTCTCTGATGTTGCATCATATTTGCCACGTAGAGAGTTCAAAATTTACGGTGGGCAAATTTCTGATTCAAATTCAGAATTGAGTTTCAACAGCATTTGTAAGCAAATTGATGAAGGTATAGCAGAAAATTTCTCAGAGTCAGAAGTTATTCGAACAGTGTTAAAGGTTATCAAAACTGGTACCTTCAAAGAGATGCTTATTACAAAAGACAGCCTTACTGTAGCTGAGTTGAAAAGGTTCCTTAGAGCTCACCTTAGGGACAAAAGTAGTACTGAATTATTTCAGGAGCTGAGCAATGCAAAACAACAGGACAAAGAATCCCCTCAACAATTTATGTATAGGTTAATGGGGCTTAAGCAGAGGGTGTTGTTTGCTTCAGAACAAACAGAATCTGAGTTTCAGTATGACCGTAAACTGGTCCAAGGTGTTTTTCTACACTCACTGTATCAGGGTCTGAATGAAAAATACACATTTGTCCGGAGGGACATTAAAGCAGCAATAGGTACACAGGAAACCTCAGATGATCAGATCCTAGAACTGATTACACAGTCTGTTAGTGAGGAAACTGAAAGACAAAAACGAATAGGTCACATCTACAAATCCAAAGTCACAATTGCAAGTGTGACACAGCAGGAGGATGGGAAGGGGCAATTTTCTTCACTGAATCATGCCGAAGTTAGAGCCAATCGTGATGCCATTCATGAACTTTCTGTACAAGTATCTGCGTTGACGAAGAATCTAGAGAAAGTTGTCATGTCAATGGGCCCTGGTGTTCAACAGCAAACCCAAACCGTCGCTGCAATTGCACAACAACCAGTAAAATCAGAGGCAAAGGGTAAATGCCAACAGTGTATATCCCAAAATGTTGAAGTATGTACTCACTGTTTCTTCTGTGGTCAAGCAGGACACCGAGCTGTGGGCTGTCTCATGAAAAGTCAGGAGTTAAAAGAGAGGAGGTCACTGGGGAGGGACCACCAGTGACCGGAGAAGATCTCGTGTCCCAACCTTCTTTCCATGCACCCAGAGGTGAGCAACCTGTAACACAGAACACATCCAACAGAGCAAAGGAAATTGGAGGGAAACGTGTCGCACAGCTGATTGGCAGTCGCTGCATGATAACTTGCCATTTAAATGGTGTCCAGACTCAAATGCTTTTGGACAGTGGAGCTCAGATCAGTATGGCTGGACAGATGTGGCTAAAGAAGAACCTACCAAACATCGAAATCCAACCACTAGAATTTCTATTAGCAGATAGCCAGCTACACGTCACTGCAGCAAATGGGACAGCTGTACCCTTTGATGGGTGGGTTGAGGTTTTATTAGAGATCACAAGTGGCAAACAAAACAAAATCGCCATCCAAGTGCCCCTTTTGGTGAGTCGAAAATGCATGGACTGTCCGCTGCTCGGGTTCAATGTAATTGAGGAGATCATAAGGGAGAATTATGACTGTGCAAATAACATGAGCCTAATTGATCTGCTGTCTGAAGCTTTGCAGATGCAAAAAGGTGCCACTGAAACCTTGGTGTCCACAGTGAACTCTAACCTCCTCCAAGAATGTACTGCCAGCTGTATAGTAAAGACTGGGAAGTCAGGAGCCACTATCCCCTGTGGTCAGGTCCTAGAGGTAAAATGCAGAGTAAGAACAGGGCACAAGGGTGGGACCATGATGTTCGAACCAGCGTCAGAAAGTTTCATCCCCGAAGGGCTGGAGTTATTTCCTGCTGTTGTAAATGTGCCTCCTGGTGCCTCAAAGACAGTGAAAATTCCAGTTCAAAATTCAACAAACCATAACATTTACCTACCTCAGAGACTTTTCTTAGGTAATATCGAACCCATCAGCGAAATTAGATCAGTTTGCTCTTCCTCCAGGATTTCACATCCAGATCAACAGATCAATGGTGCGCTTTTGTGTTCATCCCAGCTCACGTCAGCGGACGATGTCTGTAAAAGGGAACATCATGAGAGGAGAGTTGGAGAAAAATGGCACCCACCTGTTGATCTTGAACACCTCAATAAACAGGAACAAGATATTGTGAGGAAAATGTTGTTTGAGGAGTCAGATGTGTTTGCTCAGGATGAGGGAGACATCGGGTGTATTCCCAATCTGCAGTTGAAAATCCGTTTATCAGATGATACACCAGTCCAGAGGTGTTATAATTCCATCCCAAAACCCCTTTATAAGGAGGTCAAAGACTATGTGCAAAATCTGTTGAACAGAGGTTGGATCAAAAAGTCATCCTCATCATATTCGTCACCAGTGGTATGTGTTCGGAAAAAAAAGTAGCTTGCGCTTGTGTGTCGATTTTCGAGTTCTTAACCGCAAGACCATCCCTGATCAACATTCCCTCCCCAGGATTCAAGATCTGTTAGACAGCCTTGGGGGAAATTCATGGTTTTCCATTCTGGATCAGGGAAGCGCATACCATCAGGGATTTGTGAGTGAGGACTCTAGACATGTCACTGCCTTTAACACTCTTTGGGGACTATACGAGTGGGTGCGTATTCCCTTTGGGTTAACAAACGCCCCAGCTGCATTTCAGCGATGCATGGAAGGAGTGTTGGAGGGTATTAGAGATGAGTGCTGCGCACCCTATTTAGATGATGTACTATGTTACTCAAAATCCTTCAGCGACCATGTTGACCATCTTCGAAATGTTTTTAGTAAGATGAGAGAGCATGGAATTAAGCTTCGACCAAAAAAATGTGAGCTATTTAGAAGTCAAGTGCGATACATTGGTCGCTTTGTGTCCGGAGATGGAATCCAGATAGACCCAGCAGACTTGGAGGCTGTCAGGGCCCTGAAAAATAAGGAACCCCGCACAGTGGGAGAAGTGCGGACGCTGCTGGGATTCCTGAGTTATTACAGGTCTTACATCCAAGACTTCTCGAGATTGGCCAAGCCACTCTTTGAGCTTCTCCTCACGCCACCTGGAACAAGAGAGAGTACGCAAAACCCCCAAGTTCCCAATCGTCGAGGTGCACTAAGAAAGAATGAAAAAGGGCAGCTTAACTCGAGAACCCCAATCGTTTGGACTGCAGAACATCAGGATGCTGTTTCCAAATTTGTCGATATGTTGACAAGCCCGCCAGTGCTAGCTTACCCAGATTGTGACCTGCCCTTTGTATTACACACCGATGCTTCGAATGAAGGGTTAGGGGCTGTGCTTTATCAGCAACAGGGCAATAAACTCCGCGTCATTGGGTATGGGTCCCGCACATTAACCCCAGCTGAAAAGAACTACCACCTACACTCGGGTAAACTGGAATTTTTGGCACTCAAATGGGCCATCTGTGATAAGTTTAGAGACTATCTCTACTATGCTCCAACATTCACAGTTTACACCGATAACAATCCGCTGACCTATATCCTCAGCACAGCAAGGTTGAATGCAGTAGGGCAGCGCTGGGTGGGTGAGTTAGCGGACTTTCACTTTGACATCCGATACCGACCTGGTAAAGCCAATGTCGATGCCGATACACTGTCCAGACAGCCCCTGAAACTGATTGAAGTCATGGGTGAACACACAGAAACCTTATCACCTGAAACTGTGTCTGCTGTTTGGCAGGGTAGTAAAGCTGTGGCCGACAGTGAAGTTCTGTGGGTTGCCGCCTTAGAGCTCAATAGTCCAGGGGAAGATGTAATATGCACTGAGGGCAGCATCTCCACAGTCACCCCTGAAAACATCAAAGCTGCACAACGAGATGATCCAGCGATATGTGAGATAATCATGTTGAAAGAACAGGGCTGGACACCAAACGAAAAAGACAAGAATAATATGAAAAAAGAAACAAGGCGACTTCTCTTTGAATGGACCAAATTGGAGCTAGAGGACGGGATCTTGTACCGTAAGACAGGACAGACCAGACAATTAGTTCTCCCTCCGCGGTTTAAAACCACAGTACTTAGAAAGTTGCACAATGAAATGGGACATGTAGGAGTGGAGAAAGTGCTCCATCTTGCTCGTGAACGCTTCTATTGGCCCTCAATGAGGAAGGAGATTGAGGAGTATGTAACAACTAAGTGTGCTTGCATAAAACAAAAGCATCCACATGTCCACCAACGAGCACCCATGGGATCCATTACATCTAGTTCCCCATTTGAGCTGGTGAGTGTGGACTACTTGCATCTTGAGCCAAGCAAGGGTGGTTGTGAGTATATTCTTCTGCTGGTAGACCACTTCACCCGCTTCGCGCAGGCGTATCCTACGAGAAACAAGTCCGGTAAGACAGCAGCAGAAAAGATTTTCCAGGACTTCATTCCTCGCTTTGGGTATCCCAAAAAACTCCACCACGACCAGGGTAGAGAGTTTGAGAATCATCTGTTTCAGAGGTTACAACAGTTGTCAGGAATAGCCCATTCCAGAACCACACCATATCATCCTCAGTGTAACCCTGTGGAGAGGTTGAATCGGACAATTCTGCAAATGCTCAGGACTCTGGAGGAGAAAAAAAAGAAGGAATGGAAGGACTACTTGCCTCACATTGTGCATGCTTATAATTGTACCAGGCATGAAGCAACCGGCTACTCTCCATTCTTCCTTTTGTATGGCCAATCACCCCGATTGCCTGTCGACTTGCTGTTTAACCTGGAAAACAAGACAGAGGGTTCTAATCAACAAACTTTTGCACGGAAATGGGAAGACAGAATGAGGCAAGCATATCAGATCGCGAAAGAGAACAGTCAAAAGTCTTCAGCAAAGGGCAAGAAATACTATGACCGAGCGGTAAGAGGTGTCATTCTTCAACCAGGAGACCGGGTGTTGGTAAGAAACCTTTCGGAAAGAGGTGGCCCGGGAAAGTTACGTGCATACTGGGAAAAGGATGTACATCATGTCCTAGAGCGTATCGGTGATAGCCCAGTATACAAGATACAATCCGAGACAGGTTCCAAGACCCTTCGAGTGCTTCATCGCAACCTCTTGCTCGCTGTCAATGATTTACCTTTGGAAGATCCCATTGCTGAAGCTAAGGAGACAAGGAAAGGAAAACACAGGAAACAAGTGAGAAATCAGCTGGAGAATGAGTCAGACTCAGATGCCTCAGATGAGGAGGAACATACTTACCGGTATAACCTTCGTACGAACATACCTTGCTATAGATTTGTGACAGTTCCACCAACAGTTAGTGAACTTGAAACTCAAACAACCCAAAACCATTCTTACCTCCGTCCAACTGCAACAGAATTTTATCCTGACGAAAGAGGTGATTCACCAAGGAACCAGGGTCAGGAGTTGGAACAAATTCTTGAGTCTCCATCTGTTCCTGGAAAAAATCAAAGGTCTGTGATGCCAGATGGGGAGAGGCGAAGGAATGAAGGAGAAACAATAAGAGTTCCAGAAAATGAAATGGAAAGGGGAACTACAGTGTTGGAGGAAGGAACTGTGAGAAGGACACAAAGAGTGGGAAAACCAAGAGAAATGTTCACATATGACTCTCTGGGTGTTCCATCTTACCAACCCTGGAGATCAGAGGTACACTCACTACAACTCACACAACCATATATATCTCAAAATGGGACACATTACTTTCAGTATATGGCCACCAACCCTTGTTGTCATTGTCGTCATAAGGTGTACTGAGGTAATGATTCAAAGAAGAGAATGAAAGCAAATAACACATTTTCAGAGGTTATTCAGATGTCAGGAGTCATCTAAAAAAAACCGGGGAGAGTGTAGTAGGTTGAAAAATATATATGTTAAAATTAGAGAGGAAAAAAAACACCCCCCTTTAAAATTTTGTACTGTTCATAAATTATGCCTTCAACATTTGTTTATTGATGGGTAAAGTCATCGTTACATTCTTTGTTCTGGGTAAAGAAAATGTTGCTGTTATTGTTGTTTCCTGTAGAGGGCGTTTAGCGCTGTTTATTAAATTAAACTTTGCCAGAGCTTACAGCCAGTACTCCTGTCTCACAGCGTTTCATTTATCATTCTACAGAACCGGCAGAAGTGGTTAATTCACCTCACCCATTCAGGCTTCTCAGCCCTGACGTGGGTAACATTAACCTAATGCGGCTTTCCAGACAGACAATTTGGATATAATAACTATAATACAATACAATATTATATTATAGTGTACAATATTAGACTTTGTATAATAATATATAATAAACTTTAAATATTAAACTTTATATTTTAGTCTGAATACACTGTAAGTCGCTTTGGATAAAAGCGTCTGCTAAATGCATACATTTATTTAAATGTATTATTTATATACAGTATAGAGAGAGAGAGAGAGAGAGAGAGAGAGAGAGACGTTATTTCAGGGTCCAATACTTAGCTGGTTTTCGTGCACTTCAGCAAGTCATTGACATATTTTTACCCAGTCTTTGAAGCATTTTTTACATTACTTATTTTATTATTTTATTATTTCTTTTTGTTGTTGTTGTTGTTGAATCATTTGATTTGAATGTGTATTTCTATTTTTTTCTGCTCTTTTTAATTATTTCATTTATAAATTAATAAAAAATAAATAAAGAAAACGAGTCAAAAAGTGTACAATAAAGTACAATTAAATCCTTATATTATAATCACTCTGCACTTGAATCAAGTTAAAGGTGTAATCCGCCGATTGTCCTGCAGATGACTTCATAAATCTGGGCCGGTTCCCCGAAAATGCTCACTCTTAGCGCGCTAAGAAGACCTCGAAAGATATATCTTGCCAAAGTTGTTTATGTTCCTAAGTGTGTTCCCCGAAGTGTCCCTTGGGAAGCTTCTTAGCACGCTGTCTCTTACGTCCGACGTTATAAGAGAGCTGTCCCGAGTGAAGGTGCTGAATTAGTTGGCATCGATTGCTCAGGAATCGATTTTCACTTCAGGCGAAGGTGCAATACAGCGTTAAGAAAGACAACACGCTCTATGCAAATGAAACATTCCTCAAATTATTAAAGTAACATTTATTTTAACATAGTTTAAGTTATCAGTAGAATATAAACTATAAATTAAATTATCAAATGGTCAGTAATATGTTCACACGATATGTTGTGACGGTTAGACGAACCGGGGATCCCTCGCTAATCATCCACCCTCATTATCCTGTTGTGCCACTTGTGCCGTTTCTTGACAAGGGTTTAACGACTTCTAAAAATTATATAATACACTTTTATATTAATGGTAAGGTACTTTACAATCAGAATTGATTGGCAAGCAGCTGCAGTTACTGCTGTGTAATGCTGTTATTGATTGCCATTGGTTAATGTTTTCAATAAAAAGCAACCAATCTACAATTAACCGAGAGAGAGAGTTAGATACAGAATATCCTGGGGAAGCAGCGTAAAAAAGGGCACCAAGCTTCTCGTCAGAGGAACTTAAAGTTTTGCTGGACCTTGCCACCAGGTCGGAGATCACACCCCTATGGTCCACTATAACCTGCACGTTTATGGCCGCGTATCCCTTTCGCGATATGTACGCCTGATCAATCACTGATGAATTGGCGATAGGGATGAGTATGAGTGTGCCATCCACCAGGATGTAATCCCCGGCATGGCGCAGAAGGGCGTTGGTGACAGTGTGGACGCACCTCCACACAGAGGTCTTGATTAGACCGTAGCCCTCTCCCACGACCTCGATGAAGCTCTCTGTTCCAAAAAATAAATAAATAAATAAATAATAAAAAAAAACCTTAGCACTGCAAGCAGCTGGACTTCAGGGCTTGAAGCAAAATTCCGCCGCGTTAGTCTGGCAAGCGCAGGTCTGAGAAGGTCCAGCAGCTCCATAATGAGTTGTCTTGGGAGGCGATTTTTTTTAATATAGCCACGTCAGGCAAAATTTCAAAAGGACTTAAGTTTTGCCGAATTAAAAAATTGACATGGACGCGTCCGGCTCCGTCTTTGATTCAATACAAGGACACGTTGGATCGCTGCCATAGTTGGTCGCTAACTGGACACCCCCATGATTACCCATTTATAGATCTTAGCCATTTAGAGCCAAATTGTTTGCCAGATTTTAATTATCAAAAATGATTGCCAATTCGCTTTAATTACATTACGAAAAAGCCTAGGCTAATTACCACCATATTAGCTCTGATACCACATAAAGTCAACTTCATAAATAGGCCTGTATCCATTGCGAACATATTTTATTATGAGTCTTAAAATGTCCATAACATAAAATCATTGTTGAGCCACAACATTGTCAACATACCATAGTTTGACTTGTACTTCGCTGCGCTGATTTCTAAAGACTGCTGTACAGTAGCGTCTTGAGCTCAAACAACACTAAGAGAGAGCTTACGAATGGTCCAGACCAACCTTACGAAAGTGTTACAGAAGATATATTTAGCGTACGAACGTGTCGGGAATCGTGCCATAAGTTTAAGAGAGAGCTTAAGGAATAGGTTAAGAACTACTTAGCGATAAGAATGTTTTGGGGAACCGGGCCCAGATTTATGTGATCACCTGCCGGACAATCAGCAGATTACACCTTTAACTTGATTCAAGTGCAGTGTGATTATAATATTAGGATTTGATTGTACGTTATTGTACACTTTTTTGTACACGTTTATGACTCGTTTTCTTTTTTCTTTTTTTTTTTGTAATTGATAAATTAAATAATTAAAAAGTGCAGAAAGAATAGAAAGAAAAAATAATAAAATAAGTAATTTAGGAAATGCTTCAAAGACCGGGAGGAAAAATATGTCAATGACTTGCTGAAGTGCACGAAAACCAGCTAAGTATTGGACTTGGAAATAATGTCTCTCTCTCTTTCTCTCTATATAAATAAATACATTTAAATAAATGCATGCATTTAGCAGACGCTTTTATCCAAAGCGATTTACAGTGCATTCTGGCTAACATTTTTTACCTAACATAATATATAAGTAGCAATATAAAGTATATTTATTATGTAAAGTAGAGACCTGCACTCCCGCGGAACAATATTTGACGGGTGAATGCGGACGCGGGCGGCAAGATATTATTGTGTGCAGGTTGCGGGAAAATAAAATTATTTGCGGGGTTCCCGCAAAGTGGAAATATCTAACAAAATAATATAACTAGAAACATTTAAACCTTTATTTATAATAAAATAAAATAATATAGACTTTGCGGAATGGGAGGATGCTGATGATACCATAGACAGCGACATATAATTCGATTCCAAAATAGCGAGATATTTAAAGGTCAAATTGGATGTATTAGAAGCACACAGACCGGATGATGTCCTCCAGTGGTGGAAAAGACGAATTTCCGAGATTAAGCAAAGTAACACGCTAGCGCACCATCGGAGAGGGCTTTCAGTATTTGCGGTATTTTACAGTATTTTCGCATACTGGAGCAGAGACGGATTAAACTGAAGCTCTCAACAGTAAACGACATGATATTCCTGCATGGGCACATTAAGTAGTCGTACAGTTTCTTTTTTTTTTTTTTTTTGTCTATTCAGTTTTTATTTTATTTATTTATTTAGCTAAATATTTTAAATTGGTCTATTTTGTTATTGAGGAATAAGGATTTTTTTTGTTATATGTTTGAAGGAATTGCTCAGGCCCCATACTTTTCCTTTGAACATGAAATAAATCAAAGTTTATTATTATTATATAATTCATTATATGCTATAGATACAGACGGTTGGTCTGGGAACGCCCCCGGGAATGCCCCGTCACGTGATGTGAATTTAGCCCGTGGGGGAAAACATTGCCGTGGCGCCAATTGAAATACACGGGACAATCATGTCGAAGAGTTGCTGTGTCGTTTTCTGTACCTACAATAAACTAACAAATTATGAATTGAAGTTCTACATCCTTCCTAATAAACATACAGAGCCGGAAAGGATGACAAAATGGCTACAAGCAATAAGTTGTGAGGATGATCAAGGAAGTTGTGGAATCCCAAGACTAGTGTGCAGTCGGGATTTCATCACAGGCAGGCTATATTAACATCGTGTTCATTATTAACGTTATCAAAACTGTGTAAGGTTGTTTCAGAAAGTGGCATGCATATATAATTAGCCTTATCATTCTACCTGAAGCAAAACTATGTAACGTTAGCCTAGTGTCGAACATAAACCCACTTAAAAAAGCGTGTGGACACGTAACAACTTAGTTTTGTGTCAGAACTTTTACACTTTCATTCATAAATTCACCCCGTCTGTGTTTGCGAAACGATTGAATTGCGGAATCCAGTCAAAAATAGAACTTGCTGTATAAAGCAGAACGTCACGGGATTTGGGGAATTTGGCTATTTTGGAATTAATACATCTACATTAGGGCTGTAAAATGAATCAAATATCGATATGGACTAGTGTATATGAATATTAAAGTTAAAAGAGACTAGAATTGTTCTACGTGTCTCTGGGAATGGGCGCTCAATATGTGCATTTTTGTCATTCAAATACACACGATGCTCGCAGTGTTTTCCCCCACGCCCACTCCGCCCTCACCACGCCCCCAGCTATGACGAGTGCCGACTGTATCTATTTAGCCTAATTATTATAGGTATATTTTTTATTTACATTTCTTACTTTTTTCCTGTATTTCTATGTTCTAAGTTCCTTGTTCATGTTCATCCATTTAATTAAACGCAAATAAAACGAAACATTTTTTTACTTTCCATTTCCTTTTTAAATTTCTATTCAGCAGGGGAGCAAGTGAAAAAATAACAGAGTAGCAGGCAGAATATGCAATGTATAAAAAAACAAACAAACAAACAAAAAAAAAAACTACTAGGCCTATACGTTTACCCGCGGGATTTTGCGGGCTGGAGCGAGACGGAAAAATCCCTCCCGCGCAGGTCTCTAATGTAAAGTATAATATTATACACTATAATATAATGTAATATAATATAATATAATATTGTATTATAGTTATTATATCCTAGTTGTCTGTCTAGAACACAGTATTAGGTTAATGTCAATAAACGATCGTGTACTACAATGAAGAGTCATTCTATAATGTGACATTTCAGCACTTGACAAGCGGACAGCGACTCCTAAGCAGCACTTAAAGCACAGCTACGTGCCCCTGTGTTAAGTGCATTGTTGGGAAACGCATGTGAAACAATAACGAATGATCGTGAAATTACTCCTAGGATAATTTGCAGTCGGTACTAATTTAAATGCAGAATATTTAGATTGTAAATTCATTGTAAATAGAATGTAAATTCACAATAGTTTAAAAGGTGGAAAAAAATTGCAGGATATTCACATATTGCTCTATTTCTAAAAACAAAAATCATTTAAAAAACCACCACTGTTTTGCATCTCTGAGCAACACGACAGTGTTTCTTTCCTGAAGGAATCGAGCTTATCAATGATTCGGTTGAATCGCAATGACTCACTTATTAACAGTGACTCTCAGCCACTTACTGGCGGTTTTAATTTCACATTTAAGGTCATTTTTAAAATAATTTCAAACATCAGTTTTCAATGTTTTATGTTTAAAATATCAAAACATTGTTGATTCATTTGTAACTGCAGGTTAAAATATCCCATGTCCCACAGAGCTGCTTTAAATAGTGTGTAAAACATCTAAATGGCACTTCAGATGCAGCTTCTGTTTTCTCTGCATTGCAAAGATCAATTTTGTTGATACTGATTGCATTTGCTTGGTAACAGCCCATATGCAAGTATTTGAACTAAAAGATGGCGCACACTTTTAGAAAAAAAAAATGGCGTAGATGTAAAAATAGCAAATTCAGGAGTCAGCTGTCAGTATAATTAGAAATAAGATATCAGCACAGTAACACACTCAGCAAAATATTGTCTAAATATCGTTATTGATAAAATCCCAGAAATCACAGACATTAATTTTTTTGTCAATATTGCAAACCCTTAATTTTTTTCTTTATTTTGATGTGCCACCCCAAGATTTACTGTGGCCTCATCTGGCCACCCCTGTTCAAATCTACTGGGGGCGCCACTGCCCAGGATGTGATTTCTGTCCTCTTGATCTTGAGCAGGAGCGCTTCACAGACATTATAAATATATGAATGCTTTTTGCATTTTAAATTACTATTTTAAAACGAAATAATTCAAAACGAAAACAAAAACTCTTTCATTATGTAATCCTAAAGATGCATTTCTCTCTAAAGGCACGTACAATGAGGAGATGGCAAATTCGTCAAATTCATTATTGCAAAATTTGTTTGTATTAAATTGTTCAGATTTTTTTTTCAACATGCATTCAAATATTCATGTTTATAAGTAGCAAATTGGTCCTCAAGCTGTTCCTTATATGTACATTTAACTTTTCCGGCCTCTTATTGTTACCTGTCCCAACTTTTTTGGAATGCGTAGCTCTCATGAAATCCAAAATGAGCCAATATTTGGCATGACATTTCAAAATGTCTCACTTTCAACATTTGGTATGTTATCTATATTCTATTGTGACTAAAACATAAGTTTATGAGATTTGTAAATTATTCTATTCCCTTTTTACTCACAATTTGTACAGTGTCCCAACTTTTTTGGAATTGGGTTTGTAAATTAAAGTTATTAATAAATAGAATAAAATGACTAAAACTGAAATAAAAATAAACTAAAGAGATAGAAATATAAAAAACTAATTAAAAAGTTAGTTACTAAAACTTGATATTTTAGCGAGGATGTATATCTAGCCGAATTGCACTGTAAGGGGCAAGAACGAGTCTTGTAACCTGTGTGTATGTCTACTGTGAAATTACCACATCAAATGTGTCGTGCAATCATGGATGCAGCTGAAGCCGTCGGGTTTTCTTCAGGGAAATTTTTTTTAAGAAGCTTCCCAATGCAAACCTTGACAAGACTCACGCCTGTTTCACACATACTCTGTCTGCAGTCCGTGTGCGTTACGTAAGTGGTGCAGAAGCAGAAACACATAACATGTAGCTAAATTACCCTTGCATTTTAAGTATACTTATGTAAAAATAATTGAACATGTATAAAAAAAAACACTATTTACATTAAGGTTTCATTTGTAACATTAGTTACCTACCCAATATGAACTAACATGACAAATACTTAACATTAACCTTAGTTAACTGTATTTATCATATTAACCTAGTTAATTTCAACATTTACTAATACATTGTTAAGAGCAAAAGTTGTGTCTGTTGACATTATTTAATGGATGAGAGCTAACATGAACTGAAAAAGAACAGTTTTTAACAGTATCAAAGATTAATGCAAATTGTAACAAATGTATTGCTCATTGTTATTTAATGTTAATCAACATTTACTAATGTTAACTACTAATGATACCTGATTGTAAAGATACATCAAAACTTACTGTTTTGAACAACACATTAGTAAATGGCAGTGTTTTAAAATGAAAACCATGTTCTACTTTTATTTATTTAACAAATCATTTACTATTACTATTACCTTTTCATTCATTTTTGAGTGAAACAATGGGTACTTTTCCTCGGTTTTTCAAATCATTTTCAAATCGCTCAGGATTTATGGTTACAGTGGTGAAACATGTCTTTACACATCTTAATCCGGTGACATCTTTGTTTGGGAGCTTTTATTTCTGCACCTGTAAAGAGCAAATAATTTACACGTATCTATTAGTAAAGGTCTAGTGTAATGCATTATTGTGAACTACATTAAATTGATGTTGTAGCAATGTACCTGTTATTTGACAGACAGTTAATATTCCCCGCAGTTACTGCAGAAAATAACATGGTGAAATGGTCAATGCAAACATTTTACTTGAACGTACTTTCTCGTTGTCTCTAATGCTCGCTGTTAGTTAAGTCAGAAGTATAATAATGATGATTTCACTGTCTCGGACTCCAACCACTGCTCAGTGTTCACAGATGTCTGAGTAACGTCTGCCATTCCTTCAGCTTCTATTGGTTACTACAAAACATAGAAATATTAAAAGAAATGTGTAGCATGTTAAGAGAAATAATCAGTTACTCCTGTGTGTCTTTACATCCCGAGTGAAGTACTAAGAGATGAACTGTGATGCTGTGTTTGTGTTGTACTCAGATGTGTCACGGCGCGGTAGAGACGGCGCCGTGGAAAGAGCAAGGTCTGGGTCCAAATGCAGGGAAAGACACTTTATTATAAAACGAGAACAAAAAGGCAAAACAAAACTGGCATAAACACGATCACTGGAAACCACACACAACTTGAGAAACACTATAGAATTGACAATCAAATAACAAGTACAATCATTAATCCAGCCAGGAAGAGTGGTGGGAAAGAGGAGAATATATGTAGGTGAACAAATGGGAATCAGCTGTGTGTGTCTAAGTGAGTGAGCGGATGCAAAACAGGTGTACCGAGTGAACCAGGTGTGTAAATGATGAATGAGTCCGGGAGATGGGGAAGTGTCGCCCTCTGGTGGTGAGAGGGAGGAACACTGGGTCCGGACTCATGACAGAACCCCTCCCCTAAGGAACGGATTCCAGACGTTCCAGCGGCCCCCCAACCTAGGGGAGGGGTCGTGCGGGGGGGCTGGGGGTCCAGGTCCGTGTGCTGGAGGGGGCCCTGGGGACTGAGGCAGAGCCGGTGGGGTGGGAACCCAGGGCAGAACCACGACCATGAGTGGACAACGCCGCCTCTGTGACTCGTGAGCGGCACCCGCCGCCTCCTCCTCCTCGAGGGACTCGTGAGCGGCAAGCCCCTCCTCCTCGGGGAACTCGTGAGCGGCAAACCCCTCCTCCTCGGGGGACTCGTGAGCGGCACCCGCCGCCGTCTCCTCTGGGAACTCGTGAGCGGCACCCGCCGCCGCCTCCTCGGGGAACTCGTGAGCGGCACCCGCCGCCGCCTCCTCGGGGAACTCGTGAGCGGCACTCGCCGCCTTGCCGGGAACTTCCTGGGTCAGCACCCCCACCCTGACAGCTGAGCCACTCAACTCCAGAGCCAGGTTCACATAGTCCTCCAGCGTCTCGTCGGGGTGCCAGTATGGCATGGAAGATTTAAAGGGCTCGGCCAGACCTCCCCAGAAGAAGACCATTAGACAGGTCTTCTCTGTCGCTGACTGCCGAGCCGTCCCCATGAAGTCCCAAGCATAATCCTCGATACTCCGAACTCCCTGGCGGACATCGAAGATCCTCCCTGCTGGACCCATCTTTGCTGGCTGGATTCTGTCACGGCGCGGTAGAGACGGCGCCGTGGAAAGAGCAAGGTCTGGGTCCAAATGCAGGGAAAGACACTTTATTATAAAACGAGAATAAAAAGGCCAACAAGGCAAAACAAAACTGGCATAAACACGATCACTGGAAACCACACACAACTTGAGAAACACTATAGAATTGACAATCAAATAACAAGTACAATCATTAATCCAGCCAGGAAGAGTGGTGGGAAAGAGGAGAATATATGTAGGTGAACAAATGGGAATCAGCTGTGTGTGTCTAAGTGAGTGAGCGGATGCAAAACAGGTGTACCGAGTGAACCAGGTGTGTAAATGATGAATGAGTCCGGGAGATGGGGAAGTGTCGCCCTCTGGTGGTGAGAGGGAGGAACACTGGGTCCGGACTCATGACAAGATGAGAATCTGTACATGCATAGTCTGCTTATATTTAGCATCTGTAAAAGCAGGACAGAGATATTGCAGATGATCTCTGACAAACTGATGTATATATGACTAGATTAGATTCAACTTTATTGTCATTGTATATGTGGGAACAAGGCAATGAAATACAATAGTACAAGTGAAGAGATACAGCATAACATTAGGAAAGAGAGGTGGGTTGGGTTGGGGAACCAAGGTAAACCGGAACCGGGAACACTTTCCCATCACACCCGATGTACTTGCTACATCATTAGAAGAATGGCATCTACGCTAATATTTGTCTGTTTCTCTCTTATTCCGAGGTCACCGTAGCCACCAGATCTAGTCTCTGTCCAGATCAGAGGGTCACTGCAGTCACCCGGATCCAGTACGTATCCAGACCAGATGGTGGATCAGCACCTAGAAAGGACCTCTACTGCCCAGAAAGACAGCGGAGACCAGGACAACTAGAGCCCCAGATACAGATCCCCTGTAAAGACCTTGTCTCAGAGGACCACCAGGACAAGACCACAGGAAACAGATGATTCTTCTGCACAATCTGACTTTGCTGCAGCCTGGAATTGAACTACTGGTTTCGTCTGGTCAGAGGAGAACTGACCCCCCAACTGAGCCTGGTTTCTCCCAAGGTTTTTTTCTCCATTCTGTCACTGATGGAGTTTCGGTTCCTTGCCGCAGTCACCTCTGGCTTGCTTAGTTGGGGTCACTTCATCTACAGCGATATCATTGACTTGATTGCAAATAAATGCACAGACACTATTTAACTGAACAGAGATGACATCACTGAATTCAATGATGAACTGCCTTTAACTATCATTTTTCATTATTGAGACACTGTTTTCCAAATGAATGTTGTTCAGTTGCTGTGACGCAATGTATTTTGTTTAAAGCGCTATATAAATAAAGGTGACTTGACTTGACTTGACATGGTTACAAAAGTAATCTGAGACGTTTTGTGATCTCATATTAGAAAGGGTTTCAAAATATACACTACTTTCAGATCAGTTATACAAAAGGTAATTTATGATGCTTTCTTTTGAGTTATTTTTGTTTAATGAGTAGCCTATAAAACTTTGCTAAAATAATTAAAAGATTAATAATGTGATTTTGTTTTTCTGAAAAATAAAAGTATAGGTTTTGATAAATGTTGTAATGAATCATCACCAGACTGGGAATCCATCTTGCAAGCTTTATTAAACACCTCGAGGTCGTACAGGCAGGGGTCAAAACCAGCAAACACAACAGTGGAGATAACCAGAATCGTCGTCAAACACAGGCAATAGATCGGGGTCACAGGCAATGATCAGAGTCCAATAAACAATCCAAGGTAAAGAGACGGGCAGCAATGGTTCAAGAAACGGTAAACAAACAGAACTGGTAAACGGGAAATCAAACACGGGAAATAACGCTTGGAAATGTCAGCCGGAGCAAAACAAGACTTCGCGTTGACCTGATGTAAGTGTGCAGCTTATATAGCAGTGCAAATGAGTTGCACCTGAGTGGCGATCAGAGTCCAAGAGACGGGGTAGATGGGTAATGTAGTGCGCTTCAGTTTAAGTGAGTGTGTGGGTGCGTGAGTGTCAATATTCAGGAGATGGAGCCCTCTGCTGGCCAGTAGAGGGAATCACGGGGTTCGTCTCCGTGACAGAGCCCCCTCCCTGCGAGCGACTCCTGGCCCGAGATGGTAGACGACGTCGGGGTCTACCGCGTGGTCGAGGGGCCGGTCGCTCCGGATGTAAATGATGAAACTCAGTGATGAGCTTGGGGTCTAGTATATCGTCAGCATTGACCCAGGATTGTTCCTCCGGACCGTACCCCTCCCAGTCGACCAGATACTGTAGGATGCGTCCACGACGTCTGGAGTTAAGAAGTTCTCGCACCTGGTAAGTTTCCTCACTCTCAATCTGGACGGCCTGGGGACTCTGCTCACGGGACCTCCCCTCTCCCTCCTCTTCGGGGGCAGCAGCGGGCTTGAGCAGAGATACATGAAAAGTGGGAGAAATGCGATAGGTGTCAGGTAATGCAAGACGGAATGAAACAGGAGTGATCTGGCGTGTAATTTTTAATGGACCCACGCACCTAGGACTCAACTTCTTGCAAGGTAGTCGAAGGTGGAGATCTCGGGTAGAGAGCCACACCCATTGTCCTGGTTGGTATACGGGCCCAGGACGCCGACGGTGGTCAGCATGTTCCTTTTGACGGCGGATGGCTCGTTGAAGATGTACATGAGCTTGGTCCCAGGTCTCCTCACTGCGTTGTAACCAGTCTGTGACAGCGGGCACGTCGGTGGGTTCCCCGGACCAGGGAAACATGGGAGGCTGATAGCCTAGGATGCATTTAAAGGGGGTGATACCAGTAGCTGGCTTGACCAGGGAGTTCTGTGCATACTCAGCCCAAAGGAGGTACCGAGCCCAATCTTCTTGGTTGGAACTACAGTAGGATCTCAGGAACCGGGTGAGTTCCTGGTTGAGTCTTTCGACCTGACCGTTAGATTGAGGGTGGTAACCGGAGGTCAGGCTTACGTTTACATCGAGGGCTTGGAAGAAGGCTTTCCAGAGACGAGATGTGAACTGAGGGCCTCTATCAGAGACAATATCTTCAGGTAGTCCGTAGAGACGGAAGACCCAGTTACAGAGTAGTTCAGCAGTTTGCAGAGCAGTAGGCAGTTTGGGCAGAGGAATAAGGCGGCAGGCTTTGGAGAATCGATCAATCACAGTAAGAATGACAGTGTTACCTTGAGAGACAGGTAGGTCAGTGATAAAGTCTATTGCAATGTGGGACCAAGGTCGTTGTGGGATTGGGAGTGGTTGGAGTAATCCGGCTGGCAATTGGCGTGGAGTTTTGTTAGCATTACAGGTTTGGCATTGTTGGATGAAGGTAGTGGTATCTTGGGGTAATGATTCCCACCAGAACCGGTTCTGAAGCAGATGAATGGTAGCCGTGATACCTGGATGGCCGGATGCGGGCAGACAGTGCGTGTGGTTGAGTATTTGATCGCGTAGAGTGGGTGGTACGTAAACCTTATCAGGAGGGCAAGATGTTGGAGGTGCATGTTGAGAGTTGTGTTGTTGGATAAGCGTCATGATGTCCCATTGTACGGGTGCAATGATTACCTTGAAAGGGAGTATGGATTCAGGTTCGGATGAGATCTGTTCATATTCGTGAATACGGGATAGCGCATCTGCCTTTGTGTTCTTGGAGCCCGGACGGTAGGTAACTGAAAAGTCGAATCGGGAAAAAAACAATGACCATCTTGCCTGTCGTGGATTGAGGCGCTTGGCTGAGCGCAAATACTCAAGGTTCTTATGATCTGTTAGTACAGTGAAAGGAAAGTTGGCCCCCTCCAACCAGTGTCTCCACTCCTCGAAGGCCGCCTTCATAGCGAGGAGTTCACGGTCCCCTACGTCGTAGTTACGTTCAGCAGCATTGAGTTTGCGGGAGTAAAAGGCACATGGGTGGAGTTTAGTGGTAGAACTCTGGCGTTGAGAGAGAATAGCCCCGATACCAGTGTTGGAGGCATCCACCTCGACGAGAAACGGAAGAGATGGGTCAGGATGGTGGAGTATGGGTGCAATCACAAACCGTCTCTTTAGTTCTTGGAATGCTTGGAGAGCAGCCTCTGACCAGTGTAGCCGATGGGTTCCCTTTTTGACCATTGACGTGAGGGGACTGACCACAGAGCTGAAGTTTCTGATGAAACGGCGATAGAAATTGGCAAACCCCAGAAAGCGTTGGAGTTCCTTTAGTGTTTTGGGTTCGGACCATTTGAGAACGGCATTGACTTTGCTCTCGTCCATGGCGACCCCCTCTGGGCTGATGATGTACCCCAGGAAGGTGGTTGAGGTGGTATGGAATTCACACTTCTCCGCCTTGGCATAGAGTTGGTGTTCAATGAGTCGCTGCAGCACGCCCCTCACATGTTGGATATGTTCCTCCAGGGTATCTGAATAGATCAAGATATCGTCAATGTACACGATAACAGTCTTGTTTAGCATGTCTCTGAAGATGTCATTGACAAATGATTGGAAAACCGAAGGACTATTGACCAGTCCGAACGGCATAACCCGGTATTCGTAGTGTCCATTGGTGGTTGAGAAGGCCGTTTTCCACTCGTCCCCCTCCCTAATGCGAATGAGGTTGTATGCACCGCGCAAATCCAATTTGGTGTAGTACCGTGCAGTTCGTAGCTGTTCTAATGCAGAGGGCACCAGGGGAAGTGGATAGCGAAACTTTACCGTTATCTCGTTGAGTCCTCGATAATCGATGCAAGGGCGCAAACCTCCACCCTTTTTACGGACAAAGAAGAAGCCAGCTGATGCAGGAGAAGTGGATGGACGTATGAACCCCTTCTCCAACTCCTCCTCGATGTACTTGACCAATGCTTCTGACTCGGGTAATGATAATAGAAATACTCGGCCCCGGGGAGGTGAGGAACCTGGAATTAGATCAATGGCACAATCATGACTGCGGTGTGGTGGTAGTGTATTTGCTTGTACCTTGCTGAAGGCGGTGGCGAGATCGTGATACTCCTTGGGCAGATTTGGGATGCTGGTGGACTCAGAGTCTAACGTGACGGCTTGAACAGGCATGGGAGAGATGGTCGTAAGGCATGATTTCTGACACTGGGTGCTCCATCTAAGAATTTGTCCTTCCCTCCACGATACATGAGGGTCATGCAGTCTGAGCCAGGGCAAACCCAGAATAACAGGAGTGTTAGATACAGGGAGCACGTAGAATTGAATGGTTTCTTGATGTAGCAGACCGGTAGACATTAGCAGTTCTTGAGTGAGATGAGTAATCAGTCCAGACCCCAAAGGGCGTCCATCTATTGTGGCTACAGACAAAGGATTTGCACATGAAATAAGATAAATGTTATTCTTTTGGGCAAATTCTTCAGAGATAAAATTCCCAGCTGCGCCTGAGTCAAGTAGAGCAGTGGTAGCCACACAATCGTTATCAGTCTTGATTATAAGAGGGACAGAGACACAGTTTAGGGGACTGACTGAATTTAAGGATGCACTCACCGATTTATAAGTAGAGGAAGAGCGACGTGACGGGCAAGTAATTCGTTGATGCCCCGGGGCACCACAGTAGAGACAGAGACGGTTAGAAATGCGGCGGTGGCACTCCTCAGCTGTCAGATGATAGGAGTTGACTTGCATGGGTTCTGTAGTCTCTGCGGATCGTGTTGTCGTAACGGGGAAGAGACGTCGAGTGCTGACACGGCGAGAGCGTTGTAGGTTGTCGATGGTGATAGCTAGCGAAATGAAATCATTCAGGGTTTTTCCCTCATCACGGCAAGCGAGTTCTGTTTGCAGTTCGTGATTCAGCCCCTTGCGAAACAATACTTTAAGCGTGTCACTCACCCATGACGTTTGAGCAGCCAGTGTACGAAAGTTCATGGCATATTCAGCTGCTGTTAATTCTCCCTGCGACAACTCAAGCAGACGCTCACCCGCTCCCTTCCCCTCTCGGGGGTGATCAAACACCTCACGGAATCGCACCAGAAAGTCATTGAAAGTGGTGTACGCCGTTCCATCCTCGCGCCATACAGCCGTTATCCATTCTAATGCTCTTCCCGTTAATAGTGAACAAACTAAGGCGATCTTACCAGCATCAGTAGTGTAAAGGGTGCGTTGTTGCTCGACGAACAGCGAGCATTGCAGTAGGAAGCCCTTACACTTGGTAGAATCCCCGTCAAACTTCTCTGGGTAAGCCAGTCGTGGATTAACTTGTGCTGGCGTTTCTGCCGTGTGGGTATTGGCGGCAGCTGCCGGTGGTGGTGATGTTACGGCAGTGCTGTGGAGGCTTTGAACAGCCTTTACCAGTTCCTCGGTGATCGTAGTTAAACGATTCAATTGATGCTGGTTAGCAGCAATTTGACTTGCCTGGGCTGCCATTGTAGCACACAGATGATCGTAAGCCGCTGGATTCGGTTGTGGCGAAGTCTTCTGTAATGAATCATCACCAGACTGGGAATCCATCTTGCAAGCTTTATTAAACACCTCAAGGTCGTACAGGCAGGGGTCAAAACCAGCAAACACAACAGTGGAGATAACCAGAATCGTCGTCAAACACAGGCAATAGATCGGGGTCACAGGCAGTGATCAGAGTCCAATCAACAATCCAAGGTAAAGAGACGGGCAGCAATGGTTCAAGAAACGGTAAACAAACAGAACTGGTAAACGGGAAATCAAACACGGAAATAACGCTTGGAAATGTCAGCCGGAGCAAAACAAGACTTCGCGTTGACCTGATGTAAGTGTGCAGCTTATATAGCAGTACAAATGAGTTGCACCTGAGTGGTGATCAGAGTCCAAGAGACGGGGTAGATGGGTAATGTAGTGCGCTTCAGTTTAAGTGAGTGTGTGGGTGCGTGAGTGTCAATATTCAGGAGATGGAGCCCTCTGCTGGCCAGTAGAGGGAATCACGGGGTTCGTCTCCGTGACAAATGTTAAGTATTTTAGGCAAATTCACAGAAATGTTTTACTTTTTCTTCATTAAGGGCAGAAATGTTCAGTGTTATGAGCACCAAATAAATAACACCAGTCGAAATGAACATATAAAACGAATGGTCAAAAATTATACATGCATTTAATTGTGCATTTAATTAAAAATACACTATTTGTAACAATCAGTACAGGAGTAATATTTATATACTAATGAATCTAATTAAATTTGTAGGACGAAATGGAGACTAAAATCACAAGATGACAAACAATAATTTTAAGTCAGCTTTACTCATTCTGTTCATTATTGTGACTCTCTTCTTTTACCTTTCTGGACTATTTGTTGTTGTTTACGTTTTTTAAATAGTTACACATCCATGTTATATGTAACTTAGGCTATCTAGTAAGATATTAGCCTGTTTTATTAAATAATTTACGCATAATTTACTTACATAAAGCTTTTTTAAATAATTTTCTCTCCTCAGAGCATCCAGTATAACTTACATGAGTTCTCTTAAAATCTCGAAGGGTTCACAGAGCAGCACGATGTAAGTATTTATTCATTTGACATTGAAATAACTTAAATGTTTTTCTGTTCTTTTTTTCTTTTATTATCTTCTGAGAAATCCTAGCCTTGCCGAACCTGTTACATGATGATCCTGCTGTGCTGGACTTTATATGATAAATGAGGGAAGTCTGAGTTTGTGCACGTGTGTATACATATATATAGTGTACACACACACATTACATACACTGTGTGTGTTATTGTAATAGACATTGTGCATTTAATTACTCCACAACCATTAGTCAATTCACTAATATGACAAAAAATAGTCTTGAGCTTTGCTGACATCTAACGGAAAAAAGTTAGGTACTGCACCGGAACAATTCCCAAAAGCTAATTTTTAAAGATATCAGTTTAAGATATAAGTTTAACATGTTTTATAAAATATTTTTATTATCAGAGTTTTGTTCTTTTGGCAATTTTAGATTGTCAGGAAGAAAAATGTCAGGAATATTTATGAAAAGTGGAACAAAAATAATTTATTGAACAAGCATTAATATTTACATAAAATATATGTAATAAGAATATTTTAGATAAAAAAAAAACTGAAAAGCAAATAATAAAAAAATGATAAAGCAGCACATAATGTATCCAGATTTTATTCTTGCATTTGATAATTGAGTAAATTCATTTATTATAACTGACAGGTGTGATGATCAGTGGACTTGAGTTTTTACCTCCATCATTAGGGCATGGGCTAAATAATGGATAGAGTTTTTCAGTGAAAGACTGAGCAGTGAAAGAGTAGATATGAGAGCTGGACTCCACATCATAAAAGGAGACCAGACCCTCCTCATAATCCACAAACACACCGACCCGCTGCGGCTTCACTCTCAGAGACAGAGAGACAGAAGGACCAGCACAGGCTTTATATTCATCTCCATTCCTCAGAACAGTCCAGTTTCCATCTCTGGGTCTCAGTTTGATCTGTCCCTTCCTGTTAATGGATTCTCTGACCACTCCTAAAACCCATTCAGTCTTTCCCTTCACCTGCACCTCAAAATAAAATCTCCCTGAGGAGAATCCCTCCTTTCCCAAGACAATTAGATATTTATCAAATCTCTCTGGTTTGTCTGGGAGTTTCTGTCTAATGTCTCCACATCTCACTTGTTTTCCATCATCAGACAGAATGAGATCAGGATGAGCTGTATCAGGATCCAGAGTCACATCCACTGAGAAAACAGAGAATACAGATATTCTGTGATGCTGATGTTTTTAGTTAACCCAGTGTTTAATCAGATTGTAGTGCAGTAATGAAGCAGTGAGTGTATGAATGTAAACTAGTGTAGTGCAGACAGCACACTGTACCTGCATACTGCTGCATCCACTTCAGCTCTGTAGAGACTAATGACAAGAAAACAATCAGATCTGAAGCTTATATTTAAAGAACAGAGTACACTATCATGTTTCTATCTGATCAGGGTGTATTGATGTACCAGTTAGTGTGAGTTTCTCATCTATAGTGTCCTTCAGTTGAGTCAGATCTCTCCTCAGAGTCTCCAGACTCTCATGAGTCTTCATACTGATCTCAGACCAGTTCCTGGTGTTTCTAGAGCTGCACAGGGATGAGGGAATCTACAGCAGGAGAGAGGAGAAATCCTTCAGCATGTCATATCCTGCATTATGATTGATCAGAGAGATCATGTTGACTGACCTGTAGGAGGTGGAGGTGATCTTCAGTGTGTGAGAGCTGCTCCAGCTCAGTGTTTCTCATCTTTAGCTCAGTGATCTCCTGCTCCAGCTCTTCAATCAGCTCTTGCTCCTGTTTCTCTGCTGCTTTCTGCTGCTCCTCCATCATCTCCAGCAGTTCAGTCTGATGTCTCTCAATGGAGCGGATGAGATCAGT
This sequence comes from Carassius auratus, assembly GCF_003368295.1. NCBI lineage: Eukaryota > Metazoa > Chordata > Actinopteri > Cypriniformes > Cyprinidae > Carassius > Carassius auratus. The sequence goes on along the minus strand of NW_020528874.1, from coordinate 58,208 downwards.
GAAGAGCTCCACACGGACTGCTTTCTCCTTCTCTGTGTTTCTCTGCTCAACCAGGACAGGCAACACATTATTAGCAGTGTTTGCTAACAGAAGAATCTGTGTAACTATTGCTCATACATTTTTGTTCACATACATAGGCTACATGTGTTTTCAGAATCCCTCAAATGAAGTATTAAACTTCACTCTGCACCCTGGACGAGAGCAGAACAAGCCCTGGACATTTTAGTTCTTGTTTTATTGGCTGTTGCTGGATATTTTAGTCTGATAGTCATCTGTCATTCGTTTGATTGTTTGTTTATTTTGTTATTGTTATGTATGTCAGTTCTTTTCTCTTTCTTTTCTCAACATATGAATTTATTCTATTATTTTAAACTCACTTTTCTGACTTCTGCTGAGTGTTTGATGTCTTGAATCTTCTTGATTCTGTTCTGGATCATCAGCTGCACGTCTTTCTGTGTCTTCATCAGTTCAGTCTATAGAGAGAACAACACAGACACATTTATCATAACACAGATCAAACTCACAATATGAAATAAAATCTGATTCCTCATGATATCAGTCCTTTAAAAGAATAATAATGTCTACCTTCTTCTCTTGACTCTCCTCTTCTATAGGAACAGTGTTGTGGTTCTTGTGGTCTTTCACAGAGCAGATTGAACACACACATGTCTGATCATCTCTACAGAACAGATCCAGAGGTCTCTCGTGTTTCTGACATATATAGTCCTCCAGATTACTCACAGGATCCATCAGTTTGTGTTTCTTCAAACGTGTCACTCTCAAATGAGGCTCCAGGTGAGTTTCACAGTAAGAGCTCTGACACACCAGACACGACTTCAGCGCTTTCAGCTTTCTTTCCTCACAGAAGTCACACAGAACTTCAGTTGTTTTCTCAGGACTTTTCTTCTTACAGTGATCTACGAGCTCTCGGAGTGTGGTATTAATCTTGAGATCAGGTCTTTGCTTGAATGTTTCTTTACAGTATGGACAGCTGCAGGTCTGGCTGTTGTCCCAGCACTTATTCAGACAGATCTTGCAGAAGTTGTGTCCACATGGAGTCGTGACTGGATCAGTGAACACATCCAGACACACAGAGCACTGAATATCCTCAGACAGTGAACTCATGGAGGATGACATTGCTGGAAAGAGACATTATTTAGGATTAGTGTGAACTCCTTCAATACTGTTTATGAAGAATCCCATGATGCACCTCATGAAGCTGGTTGAATGTAAAGAGTGTTTAGAGACAAAGAGTGCTGAAGAAACTCAGATATAAAGAGATTATGGACAGTCAACTGGTTATTATTGTAAAATGAACCCAGACAAGCTGATCAGAACCTAAATGTGAAGCTCATTATGTAACCACTTACCTAAATAATAAATAAATATATGTACAAAAAGTATTCTTGTTAAGCTGAAAATATTTGATCTGCTTTACATTCCTGACCTGTACATGTTCAATATTATAAAATAAAAGTCAAAGTCAGTGTTTTTCTAGGTTATTGACTTACATGAAGGATCCTGGTCAATACTCTGTCTCCTGGTTTTTCTTGCTGTTAGTGAAGATTCTGCCATTGTTCTTTCCCTCTTAAAGCCTTTTAAAGTAAAATGATAGTTTAACTGGTTAAAATGTGAGAACTGATAGTGATGGAAACACAATCATTCGTTTGAAACAAAGTGAGAGACTCGTAAACTTACTGAGCAATCTGAACTATGACCTGCTGTACAAAGTACAAAGATCAAGCTTTATATTTTCCAACAAACATATATATCTCCTTATCAAAAATTAGATTAATCTTTTCAAAAATATATTAAATGATCATAAGTTATTGTGTAATGTAAAAGTGATTTTCAGCTGCAGTGAAGCAGGTTTGTGTTCAGTTTGTCTGCAGGTCATTTACTTCCTGTTTTATCTGTTTGTCTTTATGTCGCGTGACAAAATGACAGAAACACCAAACTTTGTTCAATCTAATGTCATACTGTTAATACAATTCTGATATCATTTCAGTGCAGTAAACATCTAAAGTATCTGAGTATTTGACACACTTAAACCTGCTTCTGTTCAACTCATTCCAGTCTGACATAAACCCTACTAAACCAGACCACTGCCATTAGAAACCTGTTCAGGACAATCTCTTATATTTCTATCACTTACCTGTGAGTATCAGATGTGTTCACAAGTGTCTCTGAATGACTCAATATTCAGTTGTTTAAAGAGTTCGATGGTTTCTGGCGTCCATGTTGTTGATCAAGTTAGTTTCACTTTCTCTGAGTCTCTCACTGAACTACAGTGATGTCAGAGCTGCTCAGGGTGTATTCTATGGAAAGCCAAATGGGTCAGAATTGGCATGCTTTCCACATTCAATATTTAAACGGCGTTTAAATAAGCACTGTTAGGCGATAAGTTATGCCAGAAGAGGTGAAATTTCTTTCTTTTTTTTTACTTTGTGTCTGGATAACATACGTGTGGATAAACGTCTGGATAACGTACGCATGGATAAGCGTACGTATGAACAAGTACATTAATAATAATTTGGATTGTCCTATTCTTCCCCAAGGAAGGCTTTAAGGTTGTAATGATCATGATAACAGTTCCTAAAGTACACATTTGTCTCCCCTGCATGGGCCCGGCCCTTGTCCAACATCTTATGATCACACTTAACACCGGAGTACCACAGGGCTGTGTACTGAGCCCATTGCTCTACTCTCTCTACACCCACGACTGCAAGCCTGTGCATGGATCCAACTCCATCATCAAGTTTGCAGATGACACCACTGTGATTTGCCTCATCAGAGACAATGATGAGACATCTACAGGGAGGAGGTACAGCACCTGCCCACATTGTGCGCTGACAACAACCTGTCCCTTAACACCAGTAAGACAAAGGAGCTCATTGTAGACTTCAGGAAGAAGAAAGGAAGCACGCACCCATCCACATTAACGGGATGGTTGTTGAACGTGCCTCCAGCTTCAAGTTCCTGGGAACCACCATCTCGGAGGACCTGTCCTGGACCACAAACACATCCAGTCTGGTCAAGAAGGCTCACCAGTGCCTCTTCTTCCTCAGGACACTGAAGAAGAACCAGCTGTCTTCAGCCATCCTGGTGAACTTCTACTGGTGTGCGATCGAGACTATCCTGACCAGTTGCATCACAGTCTGGTATGGGAACTGCTCAGTGGCTGACCACAAGGCACTGCAGAGGGTTGTGAAAACTGCCCAATGCATCACAGGGACATCACTTCCTGCTATTGAGGACATCCAGAGGAAACACTGTCTACGTCGAGCTCGCAGCATTCTCAAGGACTCCTCTCACCCTGACCACCGACTGTTTAAACTCCTGCCCTCCGGGAGGTGCTTCAGAAGCCTCCGGAAAAGGACCAGCAGATTCAGGAACAGCTTTTTCCCTACAGCTGTCTCCTTACTGAACTCTGCTCCCTACTGAACTCCCCCCCCCGACACACACACACACACACACACACACACAGACTCCTCACCCCTCCTCATCAACACATCTGGTTTACAAACAAACAAGCAAACAAATAAAAAACAGTAAACTTGTTATTACTTGCACTACTGTCTGTTCATCCAGAACACAGAGCAATCCATTTGCCCACTGGAATATTTTCTATGCACTTTCCTGTCCATTGTACTAGTGTAAATGATGTTCATATGTATGGGATTATAATCCCGCCAAATGTATTGCAGTCACAGAGCAAAAAATAACAAGAAAAGATCAAATATTTAAAAACACGTGTAAAATAATAACGCACAAAACCGAAAAACAAATTCAGTTTTTTTTTTATAACAAAAAGTGCAGTCATGGATCGAAAAATAATAAGCGTAAATCAAAAATGTAAACGCATTTAAAATGATATTGCACAAAACTGAAACATGAATTCAAAATGTTCCAAATCTCAAACAAAATCAGGTTTCCTGCTCATATGTTATTTTTTTGTGCTTGTGGTTTTTTCCCCTTTGCTCTTGTTTCCACGTTCCGCGCTTGCGTTTCTAAAAGTTGCAGTTTGAGTTTCATGTAAATCAGGGCAGGCTTCAGCGTCACCATTGGCCCGAAAGTTCTAGATTGACAGCTGCGCCTCTAGCCAATCAGTCCAAGGGGGAGTTGACGTCACTCCAATGCGACTAGTGGCTGCTGTGGCAGGTGTGTGTGAAGTAGAGGGTGATGGTGACATGGGAGTGGATTTTCAAATCTCTCCCGTCCCCCTCCCGCAAAAAAGATCCCGTCCCGTCCCGTCCCAATCCCATGAAAAAAACTGGGGGAAAATCCCGTCCCATTTCCCGGAATGACTCACGATCTCTTCCTCTTCCATGTTGTATTTATTTTTTTTTTTCAGCCGGAATCTGTCAGTTACAGTGAAAAAATACAGCACAGATCCAGGGGCACAGATGGGATTTTTTAACTGGGGGGGACCAAGCTGTCCAGCAGTCAATTTTTTTCAGTCCAGAAAAATCACCAGCTCAGTCACAGACGAGGTCTTTATTTTTTGTAACAATTCAAAAAAGCAAACTTTCTTATATTCTAGATCAAATGTACACAATCTGAAATATATATATATAAAAATTGTTTTAATTCTCATGGTTACGACTTACATCTTGAGAAAATAAAAAATTCAGTATCTCAAAAATATTAATATTCTATTTTGAGGTTGATTAGTTTGGTAAATTTTGAGTACAAATACAGTGTACCTCCTGGGCTAGTTTAGAACATGCAACCACAATTATGGGAAAGACTACTGACTTGACAGTTGTCCAGAAGAAGTTCATCAACACCCTCCACAAGGAGGGTCAGCCTCAGAAGGTCATTGCTGAAAGGGCTGGCTGTTCACAGAGTGCTGTATCAAAATATATTAATAGAAAGTTGACTGGAAGTAAAAGGTGTGGTAGGAAAAGGTGCACAAGCAACAGGCATGACCACAGCCTTGGGAAGATTATCATGAAAAGCTGACTAAAGAACTTGGGAGTGTCACAAGGAGTGGACTGAAGCTGGAGTCAGCGCATCAAGAGTCACCATACTCAGACGTCTTCAGGAAAAAAGCTACCGCTGTCACATTCCTAGAACCAAGCCACTTCTGAACCAGAGAATAACGTCTGAAGCATCTCACCTGGGGTAATTTACTAAATTTAAAGTAAATTTAGCATTTCATTTGGAAATCAAGGTCTGGAGTCTGGAGGAACACTGGAGAGGCACAGAATCCAAAGTCCAGTGTGAAATTTCTGAAGTCAGAGATGATTTGGGTGCGTGACGTCTCCTGGTGTTTCTCCATTGTGTTTTATCAAGTCCAGAGTCAATGCAGCTATCTGCCCGGAGATTTTGGGAGCACTTCCATCTTCCATCTGCTGACAAGCTTTATGGAGATGCTGATTTCCTCTTCTAGTAGGACGTTAGCACCCGCCCACAGTGAAAAAAAAAAACACTTCCAAGTGGTTCGCTGACCATGATATTACCGTGCTTGATTGGCCAGCCAGCTCACCTGACCTGAAGCTCACAGAGAATCTATGGGGTATTGTGAAGAGGAAGAGAAGTAACATCTGACAAACAGTACAGAGGAGATGAAGGCCTCTATCAAAGCAACCTGGGCTTCAGTAACGCCTCAACAGTGGCACAGACTGATCGCCTCCATGCCACGCCACACTGAAGCCCCAACCAAGTATTGAGTGCATAATTAAACCTACTTTGGATTTTAATTTTTCTTTTTCTTTAAAAGTTTCCTACTTTTCATTTTTCTAAGCTGTAAGTCACCATCAGAATTAAAACAAACAAAAAAACTCTTGAAAAATTGCAGTCAGAAATATTTTCATTCTGTGAATCTAGAATATAAGAAAGTTTGTTTGTTCAAATTATTTATTTGAATTCAATGAGAAAAAATAAAGAACTTTTCCATGAAATTCAATTTTTTTGAGATGCACCTGTATATGATCACTATGGTTACCGCTACAGGCACAATTGAGGCAGCTACCAGCTCCTCGTAGGACCCCTGGGTCAGGAGTCATAGCAATACACACACAGAGAACATAAACGTCAATGGAAGCACCATCGTCATGTGTGTTTGACAACAGAACATTGTGTAGTGAGAATGTGGGTAAAGTAATGGTTAGATTTTATTGTGCTTCAGCAAGCATCTGCCCTGACCCGAATCTTTAGCACCAAAACAAACACACCCATACCCCAACAGGACCTGCTACGGTGGCCGAGAGAGATAAACATGCTGCAAATGACAAAAATACCTGTAAATTATGAAAACATCTTCATCAGTTTGACAACACATGCTGCAAATACTCACAATACAAACTAATAAAGAAATGTGCTGCAAAAACACAGACCACATCCGAAATATTTAAGGGAACCGTAAAGTGACAAATGTGGCTGGGACATAATTTATAAATGTTTGCTCTGAAAAAATATCTTTTGTTTATTTTAACAATCCTGGGGGGTATTCCAGAAAGCTTGGTTAACTTACCATTTGATAAACTATAACCTCTGGGTTGATTTACCCCAAACAGGCATACCAAGAGTATGTCGGTTCCAAAACACCTGAGAAGAGTTAGTTTAATCAACCTCTGACTGGTTACCCAGAGTTAATGCGCGTGCACGGTGCATGTATAAAGACATTTTCAATGGATCGCCGATTTCACGAGTCACCATGGAAACTCAAAGCGAAAAAAAGAGAGCGGCGTATTTCACAGAGGCGGAGTTGGAAGTTTTAATGCATGCTTATGAGGAGTTTAAGCCAATAATATTAAAAAGAAGCAATACAGCTGCATCGGCTAAAGCAAGAGAGTTGGCTTGGCAAAAAATAACGGACAGAGTAAATGCGTGAGTGTATTAAATTACAAATTTGGTATTGGCTCCCGTTTTATTGAAATGCAAAATAATGAAGTATGACTTATACATCCTTTTGAATATGTTAAATCACTATGAAAGCATTTACTTTTCCTGCCATTTATTTCTTTAGCTTGAAATAATAATGTATATTTCTTATTTAATAAGGTGTAATCCTTCTGGAGCCACAAGAACTTTAAGCCAAGTCAAAATGAAACACAAAAACATTCAGCAAAAAGGTAATATTTGATTACACAATTACTGAACTATTATTATAACAGGATTTAGTATATTCATCTGTCATGCAGCTAACAGAAAGAAGACTGAAGCCCGTCTAACTAGCGGGGGGCCACCACCACCTCCCCTCACCCCATCTGAGGAGCTGGCTCTGTCCCTTAATAAAGGGCGACCAGTGGTTGCTGGCATTCCAGGGGGCAGTTCATCACACATACTATGCACCACAAGTGATGGTGAGAAAAGGGTGAAATGTAAGTTTACCTCTGATTTGTTTTAATTTTTTGTCCTGATAAATTACTATCTCTGTCACTTAAGGCTTTTTGAACAAGATTAATTTTTTATGTAGGCTTATTTTATTTAACTGCATATGATGTATTATTTTCTTTGATAATATTGAGAATTTAACGGGTTGTGTGTTCTTATAGATACTGATGGACGGATTGTATTATTGGTCTGTCACAGTTGTAAGTGATTTGTTGTCAGGTACTTTTAGGTTTTTTTTTTTTTTTGCCAAATAATGTATACTTGAATATTTGTCTTGTAGGATGAAGATGATGATGACGATGAAGAGACCACATCTGCTGTGACAGAAGTGGACAATGCTGGTAGATCCACTGAGGTATGATGCATGCCATTATGATGTATGGCCCCTTTTTGCATTAGAGTAACAAACTGTCATTGTCCTTTCATAGTACATACCTAGGGATTTGCCCACAGATGAGGGTCCTTCAGCCTCAGCACACAATCTAAGCAGGGTAAGAATTTGTGTCCATATTTGAATTTTATTGTCTGACCAAACAATCTCATTTATTACATTTTTCCACCTTAGTTGCCAGCAAAGGAGCTGTATAAGGTCCATCTTTAAAAACAAATAAGAAAAAGTGACATGGAGATGGACCTTATACAGCTTCAAATGGAAGAGAAAATTACTTGAGAATCGCTTTAAGGTGAGAACTTGAATATTGAATCTGTTGTTAATCTGTTGCATGTTAAAAGTGGTCTGTCTGTCTGTGTCTGTCTCTATCTATCTGTCTGTCTGTCTGTATGTATGTATGTATGTATGTATGTATGTATGTATGTATGTATGTATGTATGTATGTATGTGTAAAGCAATATATAAAAAAAAAAAAAACATTTTAATGAATTTTACTTTTATTGTTTTTCAGGAAATGAAGAAATAAACTGCCTGGCAGACCAGTGCAAAAAAACGAATAAAAGTAATTTTGACAAATCCTGTCTCTCAAAAGTCTTCCGTCTCTGTTGGCCTCTAAAATCTGTCGGTGTTCCTCTGGGCCATCTTCCTCAATACAAGGAGGGTGGCTCTCTCCTCTTATAGTGGCAATATTGTGAAGCACAACACAAGCCACAATAATGTCGCATGCCCTCTCTGGACTAACCCGGAGCCCACGCAGACACTGAAACCGAGATTTGAGGATCCCTATAATCATCTCCACCTTGGCCCGTGTTCGGCTGTGAGCCAGGTTAAACCGTGTCTGTGGTCCAGGCTCAGGTTCAGGGTAGGGTGTCATTAAATAGGGCAGACAAGGGTATCCTCTGTCCCCCAGCAAGTAACCATTGTACTGTCCTGTAATGATTGAAGTGTACAACACAAATATAGTAAAAACGAAAAAACAAAAATTGTATAAAGCAAATCATACCCTGCTGAAATGTCTGGCATAATGATGACTCGCGGAAAATTCTGGCATCATGCACAGATCCTGGCCATTTTGCCTCGACATTGGTGATGATTTGGGTTCCCTCACATATTACCTATAGTTAGTGGAAAAAGTAATGACTTTGATGATTTTAAGAAGGGGAAAAAAATAAGTTGCACATTGATACTATGAATAGATTTCCTATTAACATAGTCTCCCTCATTTATTGATGGAGCTTTAATAGGAATGTGAGAGCAATCAATGCACCCAATTACATTTGGAAACCCTGAAACAGAAAGTTATGGAAGTATGAAGTGTGTGCATAATGAATACATATATAGATATTAATAATATGACTAAATATTAAATATGCGTCATATATTTTACTACAAAGGACAAACCTGCCACTCTGTGGAATTCGTCTTTAATAACAAGCAGAGGTTTATGGCCAGGGAACTGTACAAACGTGGGTAACAACTGTTTAAGTGCCAGACACACTGTACGAACGGCTCTACACACAGTTGCCTTTCCCACATGCTCTGAATCGCCCATACTGTACAAAAAATGGCCAGACGCAAAAAACCTAAGTGCTATGCACAGAATGTTTTCTGTGCTAAGCGCAGAGCCGCGGTTTGTCACATTTGCGATATGCGGTTTTAAAAGACGTGTTAAATAAACTAATGAATCTTTTGAAAAACGATAACGCTCTTTTAAATATTCATTAGGGTATGCAAACACATCAATACGCGGTTTTATAACCCTCTCCCGACGAAAAAAACCTCGTATAATTTGTGCTTCTACGTCCACAGGATCCTCGTCAAAAGGGCACGCCATGCTCACCAACCTTCTGAAACGAAGTTACACTGAAACATAACCTGCTCTGGAGCAGGTTATCTTCAGAGAGTCAGTTGCTATGGTTACATACATACCCAGAAAGTGACCTCTGTTTTTGGAACCGAACGTTGAGGTTATCCACGAACTTACCCTTATACATACCCAGGTATGTCACATAACCTGCTTTCTGGAATACCCCCGAGGCCATACGATTCCTTAGCTTTTTTAAGGATATTATTAGCTTAAATAAGCTGACTAAATACACAATTTCTGTACCTGTGAAAGGTTATGTAAGCTGGCTAACTTACTTTTACAGCTTACCTTACAAAAACTAACCGTAGCCTGTGGTTTTACTATTGAAATGAATTAATTAATAAATACATTTATTATATAAAAAAGCAAACAAAAAATGGTTATTGTAATCATTAACAAATTAACCATGGATTTACTACTATAACCATAGTTTAACCATGGTATTTGTACAAATATGGTCATACAAATAGTAATCAATACTCAAAATACTCTTTTTGTTGGGGTAATTTTGTTTGTGTTGAGTATTTGCAGACGTTTCTGTATTTGTTTGTGTTGTGAGTATTTGTAGCTTGTTTCTGTATTTCATTGTGTAGAGTATTTGCAGCACGTGTGCTGTCAAACTGATTAAGATGTTTTCTTAATTTGCTGGTGCTTTTTCTATTTGAATGTGTTTGGTGAAGTTGAGCTCTCTCGGCCACCGTGCATCGCCCCTATTTTGAAATCTTCACCCCACACGTACATACGCAACCATGGCAACAACGATCGCGGAAACATGCGAAGATGACACACAAGCATATTCAAACAAAAGCCAACATGGATAAGTTGTGTGAAACAACGCAAAATCGTTAACGTTACTCACCTATCAAAAAGAAACAAATAAACCTCGGTGTCCGATTCGAGCCCTTCCCAATCCTTGAGTTTCTCTCCACCGCTCAGTGTTGCCAGATTGGAAATGTCCAAGTATAAGGGGACCAGCTAAGTATTGGACCCGGAAATAACATCTCTCTCTCTCTCTCTCTCTCTCTCTTTCTCTATAGCCTACTGTATATATAAATAAATACATTTTAATAAAAGTATGCAATTACATACGGTTTTTCTCTTAACTTTTATTATGAGAGCCAGTAATAGCCCTTACGGAAATTAACCATGGTTTTACTACAAATGAAACCAAAAAACCATGGTTACTATAGTTAAACCATGGTAACCACAAATTAACCATGGTTTTGCTATATTAACCATAGTTTAACCACGGTATATGTAGTAAATCTGTGGTTAGACAAATGGGAGTCAATACGCCAAAAAACCATGGGTTACTACAGTTTTACTATAATAAAACCATGGTTATTTTTCGTAAGGGAGGATCTGTAATATGCTGCCAAACTTCCTTTTTTAGGACCTGATATGCCACTAGTAAGCTTGAAAATAAAATGTGGCGTTTTGAATGAACTTCTGATAATAAAACTTCAATTTCTGCAGCTGAGAAATGTTTCTTTTTCAGTCGCTTTTGAGAAGACATGTTGAAATTCTTCGTTTGGTGTCATAATATGATGCTCATATATAGTTGTCAGTCAGATTTAATAGGCGGGATTTATGGTAATTGAGAGTGAGCGTGCACGCGCGTCCCATTTACGACTGATTGGAATTCATTAACACACACACACATTTCACTATCACATCTGACGTTTACGAAGTTTTTGTGAATCAGGAGAAGAGTTTTCGGGAAGTTTTCTTTACGCGCAAATCACTCAGATATTTACTCGTATATTTACGAATGTTTCATGAATGAGACCCACTATATCCAAATTGTCTGTCTGGAACGCAGTATTAGGTTAACGTCAATAAACGATTGTGTACTACAATGAAGAGTCATTCTATAATGTGACATTTCAGCACTTGACAAACGGACAGCGACTCCTAAGCAGCACTTAAAGCACAGCTACGTGCGACTGTGTTAAGTGCATTGTTGGGAAACGCACGTGAAACAATAACGAACGATCGTAAAATTACTCGTAGAAAACGCTCTTAAGGTCTAAGATCAATCGTTATCGAGAAACAGGCCCAGGATGCACTTTCTGTCTTGGTCTTGAAGAGGAGCGCTTCACAGACATGATAAATATATCTAGAGAATGCTTTTTGTGTTTTAAATTACCATTTTAAAACGAAATAACTCAACAAACAAAAACTCTTTCATTATGTAATCCCAAAGATGCATTTCTCTCTAAAGGCACGTACAATGAGGAGATGGCAAGTCCGTCAAATTCATTTTAGCAACATGGACTCAGAAGACAAATATCCCTCCTCTATTTTTTATTTATTGTTTGTTTGTTTGTTTTTGGGCCACTATGCTAAATTGTGTTTGCATTCAATAGCATATAAGGCAGCATTTTTGTGCCACGCTGAAAAATAACCGAATAAATACACTGTAAAAAATAAGTGTAATTTTAACTGTAAAATTTTGTAAAAACGCTACGGAAAAAAACTGATAATAGGTTAACAGTAAGTTCCCGTACTATATACAGGGAAAAACTGTAAAAGATCTAACAAAGCATTTAATGTAAATTTACAGTAAAATTCTGTTAATTATACAGCTTTTAGAAGTAAAAATAGAACAAATCAATGTATAATTTACAGTCTAAAACTGTAAACTGATATTCCCAGAATTCCCTGCGTGACACTCCACGTTTGAGTATTTTGTTTAAATAATCATGTTTTTAAATAGTTCTTGTTATCAGTTATGTACATTTGAGCTTTATGTTACATCTTCTGTTGCTTAATGAAAGTTTTTTGCATTATTTAAGTATCACGTGTGTTACCATGATGGTGTTTCGTGTTTCCATAAATGTGCACCTTCTATATGTTAATATATACTTCTGCTTGTGGTGAAGCTACTTGTGATGAGCTTTGATACTTCATGTGGCTTTCTCTTATACAGTACCATCTTTATTATTATGGTGGTTGTCAGTATTTTCAAGGTACAAAACAGATTTAATTTTGTGTGTTGTTGAATTTACTGGTTTATATTCACATTTTCTTGTTTGTAAATTACAGCTTTATATTGTAAAATTAACAGTTTTTGACGTAAATGTGTTTACAGTTTTCTGTATTTTTACAAAATTATTCTGGCAACCACAGCTGCCAAAAAGTTTTTGTAAAAACAACAAGAAATTTTTTACAGTGTAGGATTAACGTCATAATATTTTAAGAATAAAGTAAAAATTACGATAATAAAATTAAGTTATATTGTGAAGTTTTTAAAAAAAGTCTGTGGCATCCATAATTCTTTTAACTTTTTTTTAACTAACTTTGATCGATTCATTAGAAATTTGTTTGTATTAAATTGTTCAGATTTTTTCTCAACATGCATTCAAAAATTCACGTTTATCTCGTGATGCAAATATTAAAGAGGAAAATATCACTGATTCATATGCAGCTACTGAACGAATTATCTCACTACAAATTAAAAAGTGTAAAAAAAGACGTTTATTGTTTGTATTTTATCATAAAATTGACAGAAGGCTAAAACTCTGTAACAAAGCACGAAGGTGATTATTGGGTGCTTGCGTGCTACTAATAATGATGGACTTGAAAACTTTAAACATAATTCCCAAGCATTAGCTTCTAAGACTGTGTTCATAAGGCTTCAGGGCCCGGTTTCCCGATAACGCTCACTCTTAGCGCGCTAAGAAGACCTCGAAAGATATATCTTACCAAAGTTGTTTATGTTCCTAAGTGTGTTCCCCGAAGTGTCCCTTAGGAAGCTTCTTAGCACGCTGCCTCTTACGTCCGACGTCACAAGAGCGCTGTCCAGAGTGAAGGTGCTGAATTAGTTGGCATCGATTGCTCATGAATCAATTTTCACCTAAGCTGATTAGGTGGACTCATAAACTGATAATTGAAGATTTCCCGTGTAACCTCCTCACCTGACGTGAGCTCGTCCGTTTTGTATGTGGGCCAATTTAGGCAAACAAGGGGTAATCTGTTTTATGAGAGAGAGATATTTTAACAAGTAATAAAGAATCGTGTATAAACTGCCATATGATTGTGCGGGTCTCTGCCTCCCCTGTCCTTTGTGCAGTTGTTACACTGGAAATCGTCAATTATCAGTTTACGAGTCCACCTAATCAGCTTCTCCAATCTCGGTATTATCTCAAAGTTACATCGGTCACGAGCTCTCCTAGCCCAAAGTCATATCCCTAGCTGTCTAACACATTTACCCACCACTGACTGCCTATCTTCACCGCCGGAGACACTAATTATCCCGAGCGGCCGTCTAGCGTTTCCCCATCAGTGAGAGCTCGCGGAATCTCTCTCGAATAGTACTCAACCCATCCTTAAATAATTATCATCTCCTCCTACATCAGCTGTACACTTTAATTTAATTAAGCCACAAAAATTCATTAAAATTAAGGGGCGTGTGCATTAACACCTAATTCCAATTATTCCCTTCTCATTACAATACCACAGTTTGACTTGTACTGCGCTGTGCTGGTTTCTAAAGACTGCTGTACAGTAGCGTCTTGAGCTCAAACAACACTAAGAGAGAGCTTACGAATGCTCCAGACCAACCTTACGAAAGTATGACTTACAGAAGATATACTTATCGTACGAACGTGTCGGGAATCGTGCCATAAGGTTAAGAGAGAGGTGAAGGAATAGGTTAAGAACTACTTAGCGATAAGAACGTTTTGGGGAACGGGCCTTGAATATTCGATCTCTACACGTGAGCGGGAATGAAACGCCCCTCTCCGCTGATTGGTCAACCGAACATTACAACATAATAAAAGTACTAAAAACATAATAAGAGTCTTACGCTTCTACTTAACGTGTTTATTTCTACTATATTTAATCTCTGTCCTCTTCATCAAACAGCCAGATTAAAGAAGGCGAGAAAGAGCCTTTTGGTCCTTTGGCACACGCCTGTTTTATTATAGTATCCACCTATCAAAATCTGTCTGGCAAAGCTGCACGACTGCAGCGCGGGGAGAATGTATGTAGTCATAACTTTTGTTTTAGACAATATGCTGCACTTTGGACTATGGAGGAAATTAAATAAAAAGACAGATATGAAAGAAGTTAGCACATCTATTATGTATTATTTTTCTATTTTGGGTTTTATTCATAGAGCACTTGTTGTAGTGGGATAACATATGTTGTTATTCCACTAGCATGGGACTAATGGTTCGTCAGAGTGCTTGTTTCAGTGATTGAGTTTAGTGAAATGTGAATTCGAAGTCATGATTTAAAGTTAAGCTCCTTTGAGTTATTAGAACATACCCAAATCCTGAAATAACACTTCGAACAATAAACCATAGATCAGTGTCAGAAGTTAACTTTCCCATAAAGGGCACTTGATTTTCAGTTGCTGTTGTTTTTTACCTTTTTTTTTTTTTTTTTAACCATCTTTAATGTTACATTCTTACATCAAAAACATTAGAATAATATGACAATGGGCTGTTACCAATTAAATCAGTATTCAGAGATATGGAACCTGCGTCTGAAGATGCTTTTATATATGTATTTACAGTTTAATGCTGATCAGACGGCTGTACTTGCATTTACATAGCAATTACAAATGTATAATGAAATAATATTAATGTTTTAAACAACATGAATATATATATATATATAAAAATAATATTTTAATATAGAAATATGAACAAAATTAAATTCTTTGAAATTAAATGAAAATGGAACTTGAATTACGAAAGTAATATCACCACTAGGTGGCGGTATTTCATTGTGTTAATAAAGGTGTTTATTCAATCTTTTCGTTCAAAATGCTTGATTCATTAATTCAGGAATAAAATCAAGTGGCTGTCTATAATAATCTGTCAGTGAATAGTTTTTTTTTTTATCCAAAGAGACTTACAGTGCATTCAGGCTAACATTTTTACCTTACATAATAAGTATATAAAGTATAATATTGTACACTATAATATATCCCATTGTCTGTCTGGAACGCAGCATTAACAATCGTGTACTACAATTGAGAGCCATTCTATAATGTGACATTTCAGCACTTGACAAACGGACAGCGACTCCTAAGCAGCACTTAAAGCACAGCTACGTGCGACTGCTTTACGTGTAATGTTGGGAAACACACGTGAAACAATAACGAATGATTGTAAAATTACTCGTAGAAAACGTTCTTAAGCGCTGAGATCAATCGTTATCGAGAAACCCGGCCTAGGCTGGTTAGTAGGTAGTTGTGAGTGCAGGTGCAAAGTAAATTAATATTTACAAGATTTCATGGTAGGTTGCAAAATGTATGCTTACACAAAAGAAAGCATTTCAGTCTCTGCCTCAGTGCGGTTTCTGTCAAGCCATTCTTTAATCTGGGCTGCGTTTCTCAATAACGATTTTAGACCTGAAGAGCGTTTTCTACGAGTAATTTTACAATCGTTCGTTATTGTTTCAGGTGTGTTTCCCAACATTGCACGTAAAGCAGTCGCACGTAGCTGTGCTTTAAGTGCTGCTTAGGAGTCGCTGTCCGTTTGTCAAGTGCTGAAATGTCACATTATAGAATTACTCTACATTGTAGTAAACGATCGTTTATTGACGTTAACTCAATGCTGCTTTCCAGACAGACAACTTGGATATAATAACTATAATACAATACAATATTATATTGTAGTGTACAATATTATACTTTACATAATAATATATAATATACTTTGCATACTTATATATTATGTTATGTAAGAAATGTTAGATTGAAAGCACTTGGATAAAAGCGTCTTCTAAATGCATACATTTATTTACATTTATTTATTTATATACAGTATAGAGAGAGAGAGAAAATGAGACGTTTTTTCCGGGGCCATTATAGCTGGTTTTCATGCACTTCAACAAGTTATTGACATATACCCCTACCCCCCACTCCCACCATAGTCTTTTTTTTCAGTCATTTAATTTAAATGTGTATTTCTAATTTCCCTTCCTTTTTTAATTAAGTTATTTATACATTAATTAAAAAAGCAAAGAAAACGAGTTATAAAGTGTGCAATAAAACACAATCAAATCCTTATATTATTCAGGGCTCTGAACCGGTTCAAGGAACGAAAACGAAAACAGGAAACGAACGAAATTTTGACAGGAACAGAACCAGAAACAGAAACGAAATGAATTTTTTTTAGTTCCGAACAGAATCGAAAATTTGAAATGGACATAAACCGGTTAATAACGTTATTTTATCGTTCGGTTTAATATTTGAAAATTGCTGTGAACCAATCACGAATTCCAGCAGTAGCCTACATCATACGCAAATGTGACGCTGAAGCAGCGAGTGAAGTCTCAATGGCAATGCACCGCCTTCAGGGCCGGATTAAGACCAAATTGGGCCTGATGACGCAGCGCAAAAAGGGCCAATTTTTTCTAGCCATTGGTGCATGTGCATTCGACACTCAAGTAGAGACCTGGGAGTACCGCGGGACCCAGCCCAACCGAGTGCGTCACGGGACAATATTTGATTGGTGAATGCAGACGCGGATATTATTGTGTGCGGGTTGCGGGAAAATAAAGTTATTTGCGGGACTCCCGCAAAGTGGAAATATCTAGCAAAATAAAATTACTAAAAAACAGATAAACCTTTATTTATAATAGACTAAAATAAAATAAAATAGACTTTGCGGAATGGGAGGATGCTGATGAAAGCATGGACAGCGACGTGTAATTCCATTCCGAGATAGCGAGAGATCCAGAGGTGGAAAAGGCGATATCAAGAGTTTCCGAGATGAAGCAAAGTAACACGCCATGTAGGTTACTCTCCATTCCAGCTCCCAGAATCGGGTGTGGAATTCAAAAACTTGCACTGCACTCGCGAGACAGCGCTGTGTAAATATGCTCAAGCATTTTTTGTTTTAATGATGTGCCTTTAAAAAGTATTAAGTGTACTCAAAAACTAAACAAATCGTGCCTAAAAAGTGCACGCATCTACGATAATGTAAAGTTGCATGATGAAGTCATACTAGTGCACGTGGTGCCTGTGCATTTTGAGTGCGTTCTTTCACTGCATTATTCAATGTATTTAAATGCATTTATGAATACATGTGAATGATCACAAAATTCAAGATATGGGGGTTAGAAAATGTATATATTTATATCATTTTATGTAGTTAATCAATATCACACGAAGAGTGCCATTTCAGTTTTTCTCCAAAAATCAGTTACTACAAACAATAATTTAATTACAAATACAAAATGTTGCAGAATAATGTAATATATGAATGAATAATAGCCTAAAGAACCTTTGTGCCAAAAGGGTTCTTTCTTGTCATTATAGAACCTTTTTTAGCATAAAAGGTTCTTTGGAGTTGAGTAAAGAACCCTATGGTTCTGTATAGAACCCCAATGAACCCTTTTTTTCTAAGATTGTAGAGATGGAGGCGGCAAAGAAAACTGGGGAGTAACGGCGCTGTTTTTGGCAAAACATGATTTTGAGACTTCATTAAGATTAATTAAAAGATTTTTTCGTTTTGTATAAATTGTATCTAATTTTTGATCAATGTTTTATCAATCAATTGCCCGTATTTAATAAATAAGAAGCAAATATATAGCAGATAATGTAATAAGGCTCCAGCACGATCACTTGCATTGCACATGAACTGGAGGGCACCGAAACTCTGCTTGTGTCCCACATATTTGAGAAATATAGGCTATACATTACAGAAAGCTTGAAATGTCTACTTTTAAACGGAAATATTAAAACAAAATAAATAGGCTACTCTGATTATGTAATCCATATGAAATGTGCATTTCTCTCTGGTGTGGCGAGTCCGCATGGTCAACTTCATCTCAGCAGCGACACAGAAAACACCAGTTTATTACTAAACAATTAAATGTCTCCTTGCTAATTTAGACACATTGATAATCATTACTTTAACCGGTTCTTTGTGGCAAGCCTTATGTGTGCGGTCATAACGCGTATTATCCTGTAGGCTATAGACTAATTAAATTAATATAAAGGGGCGATTTGTCCACGAATGGCTTAAATGAAATATCCTGTATCACCTCACTGTTGCAAATGTCCATCTTTAAAGTATGAACATCCTTTATCCACACATCCACCCACACACAAACTTTAGTCAAAAATCGTCAGACACAATGAAGAACACATCTTGATGCATAGACAGAAAAGCTACAGGAAAGTGATCCTTTGGGTTTGCAGAGACATGCGGTCACCAAGTCACTGAGATGTAACTTCTGGCCACCCAGACTTTGACTTTCTGTAACACAGAGTTTAAACAGAATGTTTTTGTTTGTTTGTTTTTTTCCACAATGACAAAATTAATTCTACACCTTACACTGTTGAGATGTAATGCATGGTATTGACACTGCAGTTATCCTGCAGTTATATTTTTAAATGTAAAAAAGAATTTGGTAATTAAACCAAATGTTTCAATTGCATTACATTATTTGGATTAAAGTTACATGTAAAAATAAAAAAAAAATAGATAAAATTTTAAAAATATAAAGGTTTTGAAACAATGAGCAGCTTTGTTACAGTCAAGCATGATCAGTTAGGAGTTTTAACTAAGACTCATTCTTATGGAACACTGTATTAAATATATTAAAAAATCACTTTATGAAAAGTTCAAAACATTTTATTTAAAAATATCATTTATGATGTTTTCTTTTGAGTTATTTTTGTTTTATGAGTAGCCTATAAAACTTTGCTAAAATAATTAAAAGATTAATAATGTAATTTTGTCTTTCAGAAAAATATGGGTTTTGAAAAACGTTTTAGGTGAATTCACAGAAACTTTAACTTTTTTCTTCATTAAGGGCAGAAATGTTCAGTGTTATGAGCACCAAATAAATAACAGCAGTGGAAATGAACATATAAAATGAATGAGCACACAAAACAGGTAAGGTCACAGATAAAAATGATCATTAACTTGGAAATAACTGACCATAGTTCACTGAAAAGAACAATACTCTAAAAACTAAAGGTGCCTCAGAAATCCTTCTGAGTGCTCGAGGAACTAAAAAATTTAAAATCTACAAATCAGCCACTTTTAGTCATTGTAACTCTATTCTTTTACTTTTCTGAACTATTTGTTTTTGTTTATGTCTTTTTAAATACTTACACTTCCATGTGTAATTTACACATAACTTACATTAAAACATTTTTTAATATAATTGTCTCTCTTCAGAACATCCAGTATAACTTACATGAGTTCTCTTAAAATCTCGAAGGGTTCACAGAGCAGCACGATGTAAGTATTTATTTATTTGACATTGAAATAACTGAAATGTTTTTCTGTTCTTTTTTTCTTTTATTATCTTCTGAGAAATCCTAGCCTTGCCGAACCTGTTACATGATGATCCTGCTGTGCTGGACTTTATATGATAAATGAGGGAAGTCTGAGTTTGTGCACGTGTGTATACATATATATAGTGTACACACACACACATTACATACACTGTGTGTGTTATTGTAATAGACATTGTGCATTTAATTACTCCACAACCATTAATCAATTCACTGATATGACAAAAATAGTCTTGAGCTTTGCTGACATCTAATGGACAAAGTTAGATCCATCCATCCATCCATCATCTTCCGCTTATCCGGGGCCGGGTCGCGGGGGCAACAGTCTAAGCAGAGACGCCCAGACTTCCCTCTCCCTAGCCACTTCTTCCAGCTCTTCCGGGGGGACCCCGAGGCGTTCCCAGGCCAGCCTGGAGACATAGTCCCTCCAGCGTGTCCTAGGTCTTCCCCGGGGCCTCCTCCCGGTGAGACGTGCCTGGAACACCTCCCTGGGAAGGCGTCCAGGAGGCATCCGAAATAGATGCCCAAGCCACCTCAGCTGGCTCCTCTCGATGTGGAGGAGCAACGGCTCTACTCTGAGCTCCTTCCGAGTGACCGAGCTTCTCACCCTATCTCTAAGGGAGCGCCCAGCCACCCGACGGAGAAAGCTCATTTCAGCCGCCTGTATCCGGGATCTTGTCCTTTCGGTCATGACCCACAGCTCATGACCATAGGTGAGAGTAGGAACGTAGATTGACCGGTAAATCGAGAGCTTTGCCTTACAGCTCAGCTCCTTCTTCACCACGACAGACCGGTACAGCGACCGCATTACTGCAGAAGCTGGACCGATCCGTCTGTCAATCTCACGTTCCATCCTTCCCTCACTCGTGAACAAGACCCCAAGATACCTGAACTCCTCCACTTGAGGCAGGAACTCTCCACCAACCTGAAGTGGGCAATCCACCCTTTTCCGACTGAGAACCATGGCCTCGGACTTGGAGGTGCTGATTCTCATCCCAGCCAATTCACACTCGGCTGCAAACCGTCCCAGTGCACGCTGAAGGTCCTGGTCTGAGGATGCCAACACGACAACATCATCCGCAAAAAGCAGCGATGAAATCGTATGGTCCCCAAACCGGACACTCTCCGGCCCTTGGCTGCGCCTAGAAATTCTGTCCATAAAAATTATGAACAGAACCGGTGACAAAGGGCAGCCCTGCCGGAGTCCAACATGCACCGGGAACAGGTCTGACTTACTGCCGGCAATGCGAACCAAGCTCTTGCTCCGGTCGTACAGGGACCGAACAGCCCTAAGTAGGGAGCCGTCGACCCCATACTCCCGGAGCACCCTCCACAGGATGTCGCGAGGAACACGGTCGAATGCCTTCTCCAAGTCCACAAAACACATGTGGACTGGTTGGGCAAACTCCCATGAACCCTCCAGCACCCTGGAAAGGGTATAGAGCTGGTCCAGTGTTCCACGACCGGGACGAAAACCACACTGTTCTTCCTGAATCCGAGGTTCCACTATCGGCCGAATTCTCCTCTCCAGTACCCTGGCATAGACTTTCCCAGGGAGGCTGAGAAGTGTGATCCCCCTATAGTTGGAACACACTCTCCGGTCCCCCTTCTTGAAAAGAGGGACCACCACCCCGGTCTGCCAGTCCAGAGGTACTGTCCCCAACCGCCATGCAATGTTGCAGAGGCGTGTCAGCCAAGACAGCCCCACAACATCCAGAGACTTGAGGTACTCGGGGCGTATCTCATCCACCCCCGGTGCCTTGCCACCGAGGAGCTCCTCCGAGTCCCCAGCCACTGCTTCCTCAATGGAACACAAGTCGGTGGGATTGAGGAGATCCTCGAAGTATTCCTTCCACCGCCCGACGATATCCCCAGTTGAGGTCAACAGGTGCCCATCCCTACTGTAAACAGTGTTGGTAGGGCACTGCTTCCCCCTCCTGAGGCGTCGAACAGTTTGCCAGAATCTCTTCGAGGCCAACCGATAGTCTTTCTCCATGGCCTCACCGAACTCCTCCCAGGCCCGAGATTTTGCCTCCACGACTACCCGGGCTGCAGTCCGCTTGGCCTGCCAGTACCTGTCAGCTGCCTCCGGAGTCCCACAAGCCATCCAGGCCCGATAGGACTCCTTCTTCAGCTTGACAGCATCCCTTACTTGCGGTGTCCACCACCGGGTTCGGGGATTGCCGCCTCGACAGGCACCGGAGACCTTACGGCCACAGCTCCAAGCAGCCGCAGCGACAATGGAGGTGGAGAACATGGTCCACTCGGACTCAATATCTCCAGACTCCCTCGGGATCCGGTCGAAGCTCTGCCGGAGGTGGGAGTTGAAGATCTCTCTGACAGGGGGCTCGGCCAAACGTTCCCAACAGACCCGCACAGTGTGTTTGGGTCTGCCGAGTCTGTCCAGCTTCCTCCCCCGCCATCGGATCCAACTCACCACCAGGTGGTGATCAGTTGACAGCTCCGCCCCTCTCTTCACCCGAGTGTCCAAGACATATGGCCGAAGGTCTGATGACACGACCACAAAGTCGATCATCGACCTCCGGCCTAGGGTGTCCTGGTGCCACGTGCACTGATGGACACCCT
The DNA here is from genome assembly GCF_003368295.1 of Carassius auratus. Classification (NCBI taxonomy): domain Eukaryota; kingdom Metazoa; phylum Chordata; class Actinopteri; order Cypriniformes; family Cyprinidae; genus Carassius; species Carassius auratus. The sequence goes on along the minus strand of NW_020528874.1, from coordinate 35,750 downwards.
TATGCTTGAACATGGTGTTCGTTATGGACAAACCGTGGTTCGCACAGAAATCCAATAACAGAACACCGCTCGGGTTCAGGTCAGGGGGGCCGTTCCTCCCAATCACGCCCCTCCAGGTGTCACTGTCACTGCCCACGTGAGCGTTGAAGTCCCCCAGTAGAACGACGGAGTCTCCAGTCGGAGCACTTTCCAGCACCCCTCCCAGAGACTCCAAGAAGGCCGGGTAGTCCGCACTGCCGTTCGGCCCGTAGGCACAAACGACAGTGAGAGACCTATCCCCGACTCGCAGGCGCAGGGAAGCGACCCTCTCGTTCACCGGGGTAAACTCCAACACATGGCAGCTGAGCTGGGGGGCTATTAGCAAACCCACTCCAGCCCTCCGCCTCTCACCATGGGCAACTCCAGAGTGGTAGAGAGTCCAGCCTCTCTCAAGAAGTGTGGTTCCAGAGCCCAAGCTGTGCGTTGAGGTGAGCCCGACTATCTCTAGTCGGTACCTCTCGACCTCCCGCACAAGCTCAGGCTCCTTCCCCGCCAACGAGGTGACACTGTCACCTTATCGTGGTGGAGAGGTTTGAGTACCCGAATGATCCTGGGAGCTATGTTGTCTGGGGCTATATGCTCCTGGTAGGGTCTCCCAAGGCAAACAGGTCCTTGGTGACGGGCCAGACTAAGAACAGTTCAAAAAACCCCTTATGGCAAAACTAAAATCAAGGACCGTGACGTCGCCCGGCAGGGCGCAGCCGGGGCCCCACCCTGGAGCCAGGCCTGGGGTTGGGGCTCGTATGCGAGCGCCTGGTGGCCGGGCCTTCCCCCATGGGGTCCGCCCGGGCTCAGCCCGAAGGAGTGACGTGGGGCCGCCCTCCTGTGGGCTCACCACCTGCAGGAGGGAGTATAAGGGGCCGGTGCATAGTGAATCGGGCAACAGTCGTAGGCGAGACCCCCGACGACCCGATCTCTGGACACGGAATCACAAAGTTAGATACTGCACCTAAACAAATCCTCAAAGCTCATTTTTGAAGATATCAGTTTAAGATATAAATTTAACATGTTTTATAAAATATTTTCTAGTATAAAAATGTTGTCATAAACTAAAACCTCTATAACATTTCTGTTTCACTTTCACTTTTTTTTTTCAGTTCAACAATTAACTGCCAAGGTTCTTCCTTGAAATGAGTCCAAACTTATTTCTGTGCTCCAAAACTTCACATTTTTAATGAAAGTTTTATTGACTCTGACATTTTTGTCCTCTAAATACCTCAGAGTAATATTTTTAACTGGCGCTCAGGGTTAAAGTCATTTAGGAGACTGAAAGTCCTGCCCTGTAGGGGATATAACCCTCAATAACCAAAACTAGCAAGTACAACCCTCCAGAAGTGTGATAAGATTACTAGAGCCATTCCTATCGTGAAGCTGATGGTCAAATATGTGACAGACTCTTTAAAATGTGATGGAGAAAGTCGAACAGTATCTAAAAAAGGCAAATAAACTGATGAAAAGAGGAGAAAACAGTCTTGAACAGCACATTTATTAAAATCTTTTTAAACTACTCATGACCACCTTTACTTTTTTTGAATGCTCTTCTAAATACAACTATTCCACTATTATACTATTATTATAACTATTATATCTAATATATAATATATATATTACAGTCCTGGTAATGATTAAGAGACTAGTCTTATGTTAAGTTAGATTGACTTCCGGGATGTTGAATTAGAACAAGTATATATACATACAAGTGACTAAATAATATAAAATACACAGGAGATCTATCTATCTATCTATCTATCTATCTATCTATCTATCTATCTATCTATCTATCTGTCTATCTATCGGTGTAAACAAGTAATTGTTAACTATTACATTATTTTATTGCACCAACTTTGCATAGATGGCAATTTCACATTATCAGGTAGAAAGATAGCTGAAATATTTATGAAAAGTTGAACAAATTGTTATTTACTGAACAAGAATTATATATACATAAAAAAAAAATATGTGATAAGATCATTTAGATTTTAAAAACTGAAAAGCAAATGATAAAAAAATAGCAGCACATAAGGTTTGCAGGGTTTTTTATTATAAAATGTATTATTTGAATCTTGCATTTGATAATTGTGTAAATTCATTCATTATAACTGACAGGTGTGATGATCAGTGGACTTGAGTTTTTACCTCCATCATTAGTGCATGGGTTAAAATATGGATAGAGTTTTTCAGTGAAAGACTGAGCAGTGAAAGAGTAGATATGAGAGCTGGACTCCACATCATAAAAGGAGACCAGACCCTCCTCATAATCCACAAACACACCGACCCGCTGCGGCTTCACTCTCAGAGACAGAGAGACAGAAGGATCAGCACCGGCTTCATATTCATCTCCATTCCTCAGAGCCACAGTCCAGTATCCATCTCTGGGTCTCAGTGTGATCCATCCCTTCCTGTTAATGGATTCTCTGACCACTCCTAAAGTCCATTCAGACTTTCCCTTCACCTGCACCTCAAAATAAAATCTCCCTGAGGAGAATCCCTCCTTTCCCAGGACACAGGCACATGTATCAAATCTCTCTGGTTTGTCTGGGAGTTTCTGTCTAATGTCTCCATCTCTCACTTGTTTTCCATTATCAGACAGAATGAGATTAGGATGAGCTGTATCAGGATCCAGAGTCACATCCACTGAGAAAACAGAGAATACAGATATCCTGTGATGCTGATGTTTTTAGTTAACCCAGTGTTTAATCAGATTGTAGTGCAGTAATGAAGCAGTGAGTGTATGAATGTAAACTAGTGTAGTGCAGACAGCACACTGTACCTGCATACTGCTGCATCCACTTCAGCTCTGTAGAGACTAATGACAAGAAAACAATCAGATCTGAAGCTTATATTTAAAGAACAGAGTACACTATCATGTTTCTATCTGATCAGTGTGTATTGATGTACCAGTTAGTGTGAGTTTCTCATCTATAGTGTCCTTCAGTTGAGTCAGAGCTCTCCTCAGAGTCTCCAGACTCTCATGAGTCTTCATACTGATCTCAGGCCAGTTCCTGGTGTTTCTAGAGCTGCACAGGGATGAGTGAATCTACAGCAGGAGAGAGGAGAAATCCTTCAGCATGTCATATCCTGCATTATGATTGATCAGAGAGATCATGTTGACTGACCTGTAGGAGGTGGAGGTGATCTTCAGTGTGTGAGAGCTGCTCCAGCTCAGTGTTTCTCATCTTTAGCTCAGTGATCTCCTGCTCCAGCTCTTCAATCAGCTCTTGCTCCTGTTTCTCTGCTGCTTTCTGCTGCTCCTCCATCATCTCCAGCAGTTCAGTCTGATGTCTCTCAATGGAGCGGATGAGATCAGTGAAGAGCTCCACACGGACTGCTTTCTCCTTCTCTGTGTTTCTCTGCTCAACCAGGACAGGCAACACATTATTAGCAGTGTTTGCTAACAGAAGAATCTGTGTAACTATTGCTCATACATTTTTGTTCACATACATAGGCTACATGTGTTTTCAGAATCCCTCAAATGAAGTATTAAACTTCACTCTGCACCCTGGACGAGAGCAGAACAAGCCCTGGACATTTTACTTCTTGTTTTATTGGCTGTTGCTGTATATTTTAGTCTGATAGTCATCCGTCATTCATTTGATTGTTTGTTTATTTTGTTATTGTTATGTCTTTTGAATGTCTCTAAACATTGAAGTTTGTTGAAATGGTAAATATTTACATTTATTTTATTCTATTATGTTAAACTCACTTTTCTGACTTCTGCTGAGTGTTTGATGTCTTGAATCTTCTTGATTCTGTTCTGGATCATCAGCTGCACGTCTTTCTGTGTCTTCATCAGTTCAGTCTATAGAGAGAACAACACAGACACATTTATCATAACACAGATTAAACTCACAATATGAAATCAAATCTGATTCCTCGTGATATCAGTCCTTTAAAAGAATAATAACGTCTACCTTCTTCTCTTGACTCTCCTCTTCTATAGGAACAGTGTTGTGGTTCTTGTGGTCTTTCACAGTGCAGATTGAACACACACATGTCTGATCATCTCTACAGAACAGATCCAGAGGTCTCTCGTGTTTCTGACATATATAGTCCTCCAGATTACTCACAGGATCCATCAGTTTGTGTTTCTTCAAACGTGTCACTCTCAAATGAGGCTCCAGGTGAGTTTCACAGTAAGAGCTCTGACACACCAGACACGACTTCAGCGCTTTCAGCTTTCTTTCCTCACAGATGTCACACAGAACTTCAGTTGTTTTCTCAGGACTTTTCTTCTTACAGTGATCTACGAGCTCTCGGAGTGTGGTATTAATCTTGAGCTCAGGTCTTTGCTTGAATGTTTCTTTACAGTATGGACAGCTGCAGGTCTGGCTGTTGTCCCAGCACTTATTCAGACAGATCTTGCAGAAGTTGTGTCCACATGGAGTCGTGACTGGATCAGTGAACACATCCAGACATACAGAGCACTGAATCTCCTCAGACAGTGAACTCATGGAGGATGACATTGCTGGAAAGAGACATTATTTAGGATTAGTGTGAACTCCTTCAATACTGTTTATGAAGAATCCCATGATGCACCTCATGAAGCTGGTTGAATGTAAAGAGTGTTTCATGAGTTCACATCTACGTATATTAATACAGTAATTTTATGCGTATTTGGCGTGCTGTCCGGGTGGAGGGCTCAGAGCTCGGGATGTGGCCCGAACCAAGAGTACTCCCCCCGGTTGTGGTAAGAGTAGATGGATCTATAAGTGAGGAGAAATGGGGTGGAGGAGGGATGCTGAAAACTGTCAATGAACAGAGGTAGGTTCTGCTGTTATTTATACCTTGTCATGAGTTGATTACTGATTGGTCTCCACTTGTGTTAATCAGGTTAATGAACTGCGACTGCTCCTCCTGAACTTTGTTATAAAACAGCATTTCACGAGTTCACATCTACGTATATTAATACAGTAAGTTTATGCGTATTTGGCGTGCTGTCCGGGTGGAGGGCTCCGAGCTCGGGATGTGGCCCGAACCCAGAGTACTCCCCCTAAAACAAGAGAGCAAATGGACAGCCGCCGGACTACGAACCCCCCAAAACGCAGAGATTTGGCGGGCTGACTTTTTTAGAAGTATGTTCGTTTGACCAGGAGATCTTGCATTGCCTCTGGCAGAAGCAGAGGTGCAGGCAGGTCCTGTTGGTTAATATTTGAGGAAGAAGCGGTTACGATGTCGGGAAAACAGGCTCCACCATCTGCCTGCGAGGTGTAATGATGTATTGACTAGATGTGTAATGTGTCCACTGGGAGGCTAAGGCTCGCTGGACAGATAGAGGAAATGAATTATATTCCTGCATCCGCTGGAAGACTGGCTCGCTGGACGAAGAACAGAAAGAGATGGATGCATACTGCGTCCACTGGGAGACTGAGGCTCACTGGACCGGTAGAGGAAATGAATGGGTATTTACTGCATCTGCTGAGAGACTAGTGCTCGCTGGACAGACAGAGAAACAAATAGATATTACTGCGTCCCCTGGGAGGCTGAGGCTCGCTGGACAGACAGGGGAAAACAATAGATATTTCTGTGTCCGCTGGGAGACTGAGGCTCGCTGGACAGACAGGGGAAACCAATACATATTATTGTGTCCGCTGGGAGACTGAGGCTCGCTGGACAGACAGGGGAAACCAATAGATATTACTGTGTCCGCTGGGAGACTAGTGCTCGCTGGACAGGCAGGGGAAACCAATAGATATTACTGTGTCCGCTGGGAGACTAGTGCTTGCTGGACAGACAGGGGAAACCAATAGATATTTGTGTGTCTGCTGGGAGACTAGTGCTCGCTGGACAGGCAGGGGAAACCAATAGATATTACTGTGTCCGCTGGGAGACTGAGGCTCGCTGGACAGGCAGGGGAAACCAATAGATATTACTGTGTCCGCTGGGAGACTGAGGCTCGCTGGACAGGCAGTGAAACAAATAGATATTACTGAGTCCGCTGGGAGACTGAGGCTCGCTGGACAGACAGGGGAAACCAATAGATATTACTGCGTCCGCTGGGAGACTAGTGCTCGCTGGACAGGCAGGGGAAACCAATAGATATTTGTGTGTCTGCTGGGAGACTAGTGCTCGCTGGACAGGCAGGGGAAACCAATAGATATTACTGAGTCCGCTGGGAGACTGAGGCTCGCTGGACAGACAGGGGAAACCAATAGATATTACTGTGTCCGCTGGGAGACTGAGGCTCGCTGGACAGACAGGGGAAACCAATAGATATTACTGCGTCCGCTGGGAGACTAGTGCTCGCTGGACAGGCAGGGGAAACCAATAGATATTACTGTGTCCGCTGGGAGACTAGTGCTCGCTGGACAGACAGGGGAAAACAATAGATATTTCTGTGTCCGCTGGGAGACTGAGGCTCGCTGGACAGACAGGGGAAACCAATAGATATTACTGTGTCCGCTGGGAGACTAGTGCTCGCTGGACAGGGAGGGGAAACCAATAGATATTACTGTGTCCGCTGGGAGACTAGTGCTCGCTGGACAGGCAGGGGAAACCAATAGATATTACTGTGTCCGCTGGGAGACTAGTGCTCGCTGGACAGGCAGGGGAAACCAATAGATATTACTGTGTCCGCTGGGAGACTAGTGCTCGCTGGACAGGCAGGGGAAACCAATAGATATTACTGTGTCCGCTGGGAGACTGAGGCTCGCTGGACAGGCAGGGGAAACCAATAGATATTTCTGTGTCCGCTGGGAGACTGAGGCTCGCTGGACAGACAGGGGAAACCAATAGATATTACTGTGTCCGCTGGGAGACTAGTGCTCGCTGGACAGGCAGGGGGAACCAATAGATATTACTGTGTCCGCTGGGAGACTAGTGCTCGCTGGACAGACAGGGGAAACCAATAGATATTTCTGTGTCCGCTGGGAGACTGAGGCTCGCTGGACAGACAGGGGAAACCAATAGATATTACTGTGTCCGCTGGGAGACTAGTGCTCGCTGGACAGACAGGGGAAACCAATAGATATTACTGTGTCCGCTGGGAGACTAGTGCTCGCTGGACAGGCAGGGGAAACCAATAGATATTACTGTGTCCGCTGGGAGACTAGTGCTCGCTGGACAGGCAGGGGAAACCAATAGATATTACTGTGTCCGCTGGGAGACTAGTGCTCGCTGGACAGGCAGGGGAAACCAATAGATATTACTGCGTCCGCTGGGAGACTGAGGCTCGCTGGACAGACAGGGGAAACCAATAGATATTACTGCGTCCGCTGGGAGACTGAGGCTCGCTGGACAGGCAGGGGAAACCAATAGATATTACTGTGTCCGCTGGGAGACTGAGGCTCGCTGGACAGGCAGGGGAAACCAATAGATATTTCTGTGTCCGCTGGGAGACTGAGGCTCGCTGGACAGACAGGGGAAACCAATAGATATTACTGTGTCCGCTGGGAGACTAGTGCTCGCTGGACAGGCAGGGGGAACCAATAGATATTACTGTGTCCGCTGGGAGACTAGTGCTCGCTGGACAGACAGGGGAAACCAATAGATATTTCTGTGTCCGCTGGGAGACTGAGGCTCGCTGGACAGACAGGGGAAACCAATAGATATTACTGTGTCCGCTGGGAGACTAGTGCTCGCTGGACAGACAGGGGAAACCAATAGATATTACTGTGTCCGCTGGGAGACTAGTGCTCGCTGGACAGGCAGGGGAAACCAATAGATATTACTGTGTCCGCTGGGAGACTAGTGCTCGCTGGACAGGCAGGGGAAACCAATAGATATTACTGTGTCCGCTGGGAGACTAGTGCTCGCTGGACAGGCAGGGGAAACCAATAGATATTACTGCGTCCGCTGGGAGACTGAGGCTCGCTGGACAGACAGGGGAAACCAATAGATATTACTGTGTCCGCTGGGAGACTGAGGCTCGCTGGACAGGCAGGGGAAACCAATAGATATTACTGCGTCCGCTGGGAGACTGAGGCTCGCTGGACAGACAGGGGAAACCAATAGATATTACTGCGTCCGCTGGGAGGCTGAGGCTCGCTGGACAGGCAGGGGAAACCAATAGATATTTCTGTGTCCGCTGGGAGACTGAGGCTCGCTGGACAGACAGGGGAAACCAATAGATATTACTGTGTCCGCTGGGAGACTAGTGCTCGCTGGACAGGCAGGGGAAACCAATAGATATTACTGTGTCCGCTGGGAGACTGAGGCTCGCTGGACAGGCAGGGGAAACCAATAGATATTTCTGTGTCCGCTGGGAGACTGAGGCTCGCTGGACAGACAGGGGAAACCAATAGATATTACTGTGTCCGCTGGGAGACTAGTGCTCGCTGGACAGACAGGGGAAACCAATAGATATTACTGTGTCCGCTGGGAGACTAGTGCTCGCTGGATAGGCAGGGGAAACCAATAGATATTACTGTGTCCGCTGGGAGACTAGTGCTCGCTGGACAGACAGGGGAAAACAATAGATATTTCTGTGTCCGCTGGGAGACTGAGGCTCGCTGGACAGACAGGGGAAACCAATAGATATTACTGTGTCCGCTGGGAGACTAGTGCTCGCTGGACAGACAGGGGAAACCAATAGATATTACTGTGTCCGCTGGGAGACTAGTGCTCGCTGGACAGGCAGGGGAAACCAATAGATATTACTGTGTCCGCTGGGAGACTAGTGCTCGCTGGACAGGCAGGGGAAACCAATAGATATTACTGTGTCCGCTGGGAGACTAGTGCTCGCTGGACAGGCAGGGGAAACCAATAGATATTACTGCGTCCGCTGGGAGACTGAGGCTCGCTGGACAGACAGGGGAAACCAATAGATATTACTGTGTCCGCTGGGAGACTAGTGCTCGCTGGACAGGCAGGGGAAACCAATAGATATTACTGCGTCCGCTGGGAGACTGAGGCTCGCTGGACAGACAGGGGAAACCAATAGATATTACTGCATCCGCTGGGAGGCTGAGGCTTGCTGGACAGACAGGGGAAACCAATAGATATTACTGCGTCCGCTGGGAGACTAGTGCTCGCTGGACAGACATGGGAAACCAATAGATATTACTGCCTCCGCTGGGAGACTGAGGCTCGCTGGACAGACAGGGGAAACCAATAGATATTACTGCGTCCGCTGGGAGACTGAGGCTCGCTGGACAGACAGGGGAAACCAATAGATATTACTGTGTCCGCTGGGAGACTAGTGCTCGCTGGACAGGCAGGGGAAACCAATAGATATTACTGCGTCCGCTGGGAGACTGAGGCTCGCTGGACAGACAGGGGAAACCAATAGATATTACTGCGTCCGCTGGGAGGCTGAGGCTTGCTGGACAGACAGGGGAAACCAATAGATATTACTGCGTCCGCTGGGAGACTAGTGCTCGCTGGACAGACATGGGAAACCAATAGATATTACTGCGTCCGCAGGGAGACTGAGGCTCGCTGGACAGACAGGGGAAACCAATAGATATTTGTGTGTCCGCTGGGAGACTAGTGCTCGCTGGACAGGCAGGGGAAAACCGATAGACATTTTCTGTGTCCGCTGGGAGACTAAGGCTCGCTGGACAGACAGAGGAACAAAATAGATGTTTACTGAGTCCGCTGTGAGACTAGTGCTCGCTGGACTGATAGAGGAGACAAATAGGTATTTTCTGCGTCCGCTGGGAGACTAAAGCTCGCTGGACTGATAGAGGAGACAAATAGGTATTTTCTGCGTCCGCTGGGAGACTAAAGCTCGCTGGACTGATAGAGGAGACAAATAGGTATTTTCTGCGTGCGCTGGGAGACTAAAGCTCGCTGGACAGGCAGAGAAACCAAATAGATATTTCTGCGTCCGCTGGGAGACTAGTGCATCACTGGACCAACAGATGAGACAAATAGGTATTTTACTGCGTCTGCTGAGAGACTAGTGCTCGCTGGACGGATAAGGGAAACGAAAAGATATATATAAAAAAAAAAAAAAACGGCGGGTTATGCAGAGCTGAAAGATCGATTAGGAGTTCTGACCCCGGAATTATCCAAGTAGCCGCTCCAATGGCTAATGCAACTGGGAATGTGGGGCATCAAAGCTGATCATGAACCCTTGTTGAAATTCACGTCGCCTATTGTGAAAACTGAACAGCTTATTTCAGTGAAATGGCTTAACATAATGAAAATCAGAAAAATTGCAACCTTTGATGTGCATATTCAAGGAATTTTTTTTTTCCAGGCGCGTCCGCACCGCATCGAGTTGAAAACATCTCAACTTTTCAGAATGCTGCAGCGCAAGAATATCGGACCTGAACCAGGAAGTTGGTCACCAGATCAGGGTAACCAGTTAAACCACATGGAGACACCAGAGAGCCCTAGATGTTTTCTCTGAGGTGCTCGCTCATCGCAGTTGTGCTGCCGTGGTACACCATATCGGTTTTGCAAAGGGAACAAAGAGCCATTTTATTTGTCCTCTGTTTAAAGTATTCCCATACTTTTGATAACAGTGGTCTCTGTTTTGTGATAGAATGCAACTTTCTTCATTCGCAGTATGCCATTATGCAAGAAGTAAACAGTGTGACGAGTCCACGCATTTCACGCGCGTCGACTTATTTTTGTAGTCGACGTAAACGATGACGTCGACGCATCGTTGCAGCACTAATTAGTGGTGGAAATTATGATTCTTTCTAGAGATTCGTTCATTTTCAGTTCGTTCACCAAAATGATTCGTTCAGATTCGTTCAGTGATAATTTCTTCATTTTACACAAAATATGCCAGCAGGTGGCAAAAAGAGTGTATTATGTGTTATGTCTTAAGTCAATGAACGCATTCACTTGTTACAAAAACTGATCTGGCTTTATTAAAATGTGTGTATAATCGCATTCAATATATAAAGTCTAATTGAGTTGTTCAGATGAACAAAGCACAAGGTTTTCTTGCCTAATTAGCATTTTAATTGTTTGGTCAGACAGTTTGTATATTATATATTCACATCCATAAATTGGGGATTAAACCTTTCTTTACTGTCTATGGATTAAACGTGGAGTTGCTAAATATCAAAACGAGTGCATGTGCAAAGTACTGTACCTATAACTGCACTTTGCATTTTCCGAGATTGACATGCTAAATAGCAGACTAACCCAGTTTACTCTAATTCATTTCGTTCACGAACAAGATAAGCTATGTGCCAGTTCATTTCATACACAAACGACATGTATCCGTTCATTCAGTTCGTTCACGAATGACATGTGTGCCAGTTCAGTCATTTCATTCACGAACGATAAGATCTCTAGATCTAGTTCAGACTAATATGAAACTCGTTCATTGAAGGGCGTATTCGTTACCAAATTCAACAAATAACATACTCTGTCACATCTCATACTCGAAGGCTATCGGCTCGAGGTTGAGTAATTCTTTGACAGGATGAAATGGTTGTTACCCGGTTCACTGAGCTGCGCATGCGCTGCTTATAAGCGCCGCGCTGCTGTGGAGGGAGGAACTTCACTGAACGATAAATATGAGTCTGTGGATTACGTGAACGATTCGTTCACCTAAAAGATTTGTTCAAAAAGAACGATTCGTTCACGAACGACACGTCACTAGCCCTAATGGATACATTTGGAACACTGGTTTCACGTTGTAGTATAGACTGTGGAAACAGAGGCTTCTGAAAACTATGAATATCATTATACAATGAATATCATTATGTCTGTAAAACATACCAAGACATGATTATGGCAATAACGTTAATTGCAGTTATGTGCTATTCACTTCCAAGCAGTTCTAAAGATATTTACTTGCATGCTTTTCATATTACAGTCCTAGAAAGACAACAGAATTTTACTCGCACTGCTGTCCTGCGGCAAAACGAGGGTAGTGATCACGCCAGTAGATGGTGAAATATGTCCCTAAATAAATTGGTCCTGCCAGAATAATTGCATGAAACTTATGTCTGTTAAACCTCGGTGAGGTTTACACATGCACAGTAAGGCAGATAATATCTTTGGACATTTCAGTGTGGATGATGACTATGTCATAGCCTCATTTAAAAAAAACTTTAAGCCTCCTTTCCACAGCACACGACATTTGGACACGATTTTCGCATTTCTCCCTCTAGCGGCAGGCGTGCAGAACTTTCAAACTGGTCGTGCAGCAACTGTTACCTTGACATGTTCACCATGGTAAAATTAATAATTTTAATGAATATAATGTATGAATACATCATCACAAGTCGGATGACCCCCAAAATAAAAACTGTAGGTTTTATGGGGCTAATCACGTAAATAATGGGTTAATAATTATTCCTCCCATAACTTATTCTAAACCACCATTTTACATAAATTATGTTAAAGAATAAAGTCAAAGTTAACAAGATATAGGTAATTCTGACCTCGCACCGATAGATCTGATTAGAATACATCACATCCGGTCGGGCATTCGCCCACAGTCTAGTCGCAGAAGTTTAAATATTTGTACGCATCCGAGGCTCAATTTGGATCTGAAATTCCACATACGTATGTGATCGGAACTCCACGCGGCTCCCGCACTACTTTCTAGCTGAAAACCTATATTTAGCGTCTTCACCTGAAAATGTATTAATTTATGACGCACGGTCTGCGCCGCTAGAGGAGACGGCCTCAAACTGCGCCTCCTCTAAGAGGAAGTGAGAGAGGCTTGCTGCTGCTGCAGCAAGAACTGAGGAGCGGGCTGGTTGAATGCCTGCTGGAGCTGCGATTCCAGCGCTCAAAGAGAGCCCGGGCTTGATTGGATCAATCGTGGTGTCAAGCGAGGCGAGCTCGGGCTCGGGCTTTGCACGGTCTATTGGCCACGACGTGTGGCTTGGCGAGAAGAGCAGCTGTCGCGATGACGTTTGATGGTGCTCAACTGCAGTGTTTAATGATCATGGGTGTCAGAAAAAGTAGCAGATCTGAAAAATCCACGGTATGGATCTCCTTGCTGGAAGTAAAATTGGGTCTGTGATAAGATGACAGACAGCACGAACCGGCATGCTGAAAACTGTCAATGAACAGAGGTAGGTTCTGCTGTTATTTATACCTTGTCATGAGTTGATTACTGATTGGTCTCCACTTGTGTTAATCAGGTTAATGAACTGCGACTGCTTCTCCCGAACTTTGTTATAAAACAGCATTTAGAGACAAAGAGTGCTGAAAAAACTCAAATATAAAGAGATCATGTACAGTCAGCTGGTTATTATTGTAAAATGAACCCAGACAAGCTGATCAGAACCTAAATGTGAAGCTCATTACATAACCACATACCTAATTACATAAATATATTTACAAGAATTATTCTTGTTGAGCTGAAATTATTTAATCTGCTTTACATTCCTGAACTGTACATATTCAATATTATAAAAGAAAAGTCAAAGTCAAAGTGTTTTTCTGGGTTATTGACTTACATGGAGGATCCAGGTCAATACTCCGTCTCCTGATTTTTCTTGCTGTTAGTGAAGATTCTGCCATTGTTCTTTCCCTCTTAAAGCCTTTTAAAGAAAAATGATAGTTTAACTGGTTACAATGTGAGAACTGATAGTGATGGAAACACAATCATTCGTTTGAAACAAAGTGAGAGACTCGTAAACTTACTGAGCAAACTGAAATATGACCTGCTGTTTAAAGAAAGTACAAAGAACAAGCTTTATATTTTCCAACAAACATATACATCGCCTTTTCCAAAATTAGATGAATCTTTCCACAAAATATATAATATGATCATGAGTTATTGTGTAATGTAAAAGTGATTTTCAGCTGCAGTGAAACAGGTTTGTATACCGATATAAAGTTGGTTCGACATTTTACGTTTGACATTTTGTCAGAGATTCAGCCTCAGAAATCTTCGATAATTCTTTAATGATTTAGCACAATGACAATAAACATACTGGGTTTTAATTTTTTTCAAATGTAGAGGAGAACACACTTTGTGTTTTGTTGGTTTTAATCTGCTTTAGGGAATTATAACTGATAGACCTTATAATGTAAAAGTACAAAAAGATACATAAATATAAACATTTGCCAGCTGTGAAAGCACATCAAAAATGTACAAAAGGTCACTTCTAATCTGTAACAAGACACACCCATTAAAGTTGTGTAATAAAACTGTTTGTATTATAAATTAATTTATTAAAATTTAGATTTTCAAATTCAAGTCAAAACAACTGTAAAACAACACTCTTCGCTAGTGTTAACTTATTTGTTGAATTTCAATAGCATGTTTTCTGTTATAGTTCTGTGACTAAAACAAATATAAAAAATCTTGTTGTTGTTACCATGAGGTTAATACAGGAGAGTGTATTTATTTTAAATTAATTTCTTTATTGGTTTTAATTTCAATAGCGTATACTTATTTGGTGTCATACTTCTGTCAACATAACGGGAAAAAAAAGTTCTCACAAGGACCTGGAATCAGCCTACTACATTGCCACTGAATCATGGAATACTTGCTTATGGAATGCTTGTAATTTTGTTTATTTTATGAATATATTTATTAATAGTAATAATATCACAATAACCACTATCAGAAATCTTGTTTACAAGATTTCTTATTTAAATTCAAGTGAGCATTATAAGTGTTTGTCTTTCTATCTTTCAAAACCTTGGTGCACCAATTGCTCTTGTTTTGTTAATTATATATATATATATATATATATATATATATATATATAAACATTCCGGTAAGAAAAATGATCGTTTTGTCATTATCATGTACTTTGTAGACGGTACCTAGATGGCCTAAGTGCTAGCGAGCCGCTACTCGAGTCTTAATGTGTTGCAACAAATCGAGGAGAATTAAAACAAATACACTGCGATGTGTGTTCAGTTCTACGTTCTATTGCTAACTAATCTGCTTCTGTTAAACTCATTCCAGTCTGACATAAACTCTACTAAACCAGACCACTGTCATTAGAAACCTGTTCAGGACAATCTCTCTTATATTTCTATCACTTACCTGTGAGTGTCAGATGTGTTCACAAGTGTCTCTGAACGACTCGATATTCTGTTGTTTAAAGAGTTCGATGGTTTCAGGTGTTCATGTTGTTGATCAAGTTAGTTTCTATTTCTCTGAGTCTCTCACTGAATTACAGTGATGTCAGAGCTGCTCAGGGTGTATTCTGCAAACTGTGGTACACAGCACTACACCAACACGTGATGGGTAACTCGAGCACAGTGTTCCTCCGAGTTTTCCAGCACTATACATAGAAGGATCGAGGTTCATGTGAACAGATATTAATAGACAAGTTTCAGTCCAATATTTATAGTTCAGGCCTATAACAAAACCCAGTGTTACAGTACAGCGCATTTGGAAAAACAGAATACTGTCTATCATTGCGGAGCTAAAGAACACGATTTATTTAGGGATCACATGCACAAAAAATTTGTACAATAACAATATGATACGATATAAGAAAAATCAGAGATCCTTTGAAATAACGCTAACCACTTGTTTGTTATGATGGAAATTTTAATTATTACATTTACATTTATCAGACGATTTTATCCAAAAGTTTCTAGGCTGAACCGACGTGCCATTCCACCATCCGCGCCCACGACCGCTCGAACCACATGTTTGCGCGGAATGCAAATGATCATAAAAGAAAAGAAATCGAAAGACGATAAAAAAAAAAAACTGACATAAAGTAAAGCTTGAAGTTGGACGAGGAATATTCGCAAATTTAGGGACCGTCTCCAAAGTTACATTTGATTATACACTTTCCTAACGTCAATGGCATTTGAGAAAGACGGTCATAAAAACAACTGTAAACTGTTCATCTAGGTGTCAACCATAATACACACCTTTAAATGTTTTATATGTATTAAAATAAACTGTAAATCATATTTTAAAGGTAAAATAAAGCCATCATTTTCAGGAACAGTTTTAATGTAAGAAATTATTTTACCACCACCAACGCATCTAATATTCTCCATGTCAAATTAACCATGTTTATATATATATATATATATATATATATATATATATATATATATATACACAGAGCTGGGAAGGTTACTTTTAAATGTATTTCACTACAAATTACAAAATACAAGCTTTAAAAAGCAAGCAGTAACGTAATTTAAAAAGACGCGGCCATAAACCTGCAGGTTATAGTGGACCATAGGGGTGTGATCTCCGACCTGGTGGCAAGGTCCAGCAAAACTTTAAGTTCTTCTGACGAGAAGCTTGGTGCCCTTTTTTACGTTGCTTCCCCAGGATATTCTGTATCTAACTCTCTCTCTCTGTTCATTGTAGATTGGTTGCTTTTTACTGAAAACATTAACCAATGGCAATCAATACCAGCATTAAACAGCAGTAACTGCAGCTGCTTGCCATTCAATTCTGATTGTAAAGTACTTTACCATTAATATAAAAGTGTATTACATAATTTTTATAAGTCGTTAAACCCATGTCAAGAAGCGGCACAAGTGACACAACGGGATAAGGAGGGTGGATGATTAGCGAGGGATACGCGGTTCGTCTAACCGTCACAACATATCGTGTGAACATATTACTGACCATTTGATAATTTAATTTATAGTCTATATTCTACTGATAACTTAAACTATGTTAAAATAAATGTTACTGTAATAATTTGAGGAATGTTTCATTTGCATAGAACTTGTTGTCTTTCTTAACGCTGTATTGCACCTTCGCGTGAAGTGGAAAATCGATTCCTGATTCCAGTTCACTGTTGCACTATTTGTCAGACTGAAAGTAGCTCACAGACATGTGCACATCAGACCACAAATGAGCTCTTTGACATTTCTGTTGTCCTTCAGCTGACGATATCTCTTAAACTGCTGCATCTTTTTTATTCTTTCCACTTAAACTATTAAACTGGTCCTGATCTACAGCATCTTAAATATAACCACAGCGAAACATATGGAGCTGCGATCGTAACTGTGTCCGAAGACGATTACAAGTGCTCGCTGGTTTACAAAGTTGTTCAAAACCCATATTTTTCTAAAATTCTTATTTGCCTGTCTGACCATTCGAATGAAATACTGCAAATGGATCCGAACGTCTCTGACTCCATGTTACAATAATTATTGTCATTTGTTGTCCTTTTCAGAGCTCTCTCAGGCTGAAAAAAAAATGCAAATGTGACCCTGGAGCACAAAACCAGTCCAAATTGAGATCTGTGCATCATCTGAAAGCTGAATAAATCATCTTTCCATTGATGTATGGTTTGTTATGATATGATAATATTAGGTTGAGATACAACTATTTGAAAATCTGGAATCTGAGAGTGCAAAAAAATCTAAATATTGAGAAAATCATCTTTAAAGTTGTTCAAATGAATTCTTAGCAATGCATATTACTAATCAAAAATAAGTTTTGATATATTTACAGTAGGACATTTACTAAATATCTTCATGGAACATGATCTTTACTTAATATCCTTATGATTTTTTATTACGTAAAAATGATCATTAACTTGGAAATAACTGACCATAGTTCGCTGAAAAGATGAAAAGAACAATACTCTAAAAACTAAAGGTGCCTCAGAAATCCTTTTGATGCTGGAGGAACTTAATCATTTATTTTCTCATCATATTGTTCCTGGAGGAAACATTATAGTCTTTGCAGTTGATGTAAGAACTCTTTGGATGTTTGAAGCACTTTGTTTCCAGTTCTGAGCTTCTGGAGTCACTCTTTCATTCCACGAGAACTCAAAGTGCTCCAGAGGTTCCTGGAGGAACTCAAATTATTAAAAAGGGTTATTGTAAAAGTTATTTTTTTTCTCCAGATTGCGCTTTTATCTGCCTTTGTTGGATTTTAAATATATTTCGTTGTATAACTTAAATACTGCAATAACTAAAAATAGTTTTATTGAAATGTTAAATCATTTGAAGGTGAATAGTTTACCCTGAAACTTTAAAGCAGACATTAAAAATATTATTGAAATAAATATGGCTCAACAAATTCATTTTAATAAAAATACGCTAATTATAACAATCAGTACAAGAGTAATATTTAGACTCATTATCTTCTGAGAGATCCTAGCCTCGCTGAACCTGTTACATGATGATCCTGCTGTGCTGGACTTTATATGATAAATGAGGGAAGTCTGAGTTTGTGCACGTGTGTATACATATATATAGTGTACACACACACATTACATACACTGTGTGTGTTATTGTAATAGACATTGTGCATTTAATTACTCCACAACCATTAATCAATTCACTAATATGACAAAAAATAGTCTTGAGCTTTGCTGACATCTAATGGACAAAGTTAGATACTGCACCTAAACAAATCCTGAAAGGTCATTTTTGAAGATATAAGTTTAAGATATAAGTTTAACATGTTTTATAAAATATTTTCTAGTATAAAAATTTTGTCATAAACTAAAACCTCTATAACATTTCTGTTTCACTTTAACTTTTAAAGTATTTGTTAACTATGACGTTATTTTATTGCACCAACTTTGCATAGATGGCAATTTCACATTGTCAGGTAGAAAAATAGCAGAAATATTTATGAAAAGTTGAACAAAATATCATTTATTGAACAAGAATTATATATACATAAAAAAAAGATTTAGATTTAGATTTTTTTTTTAATCATTTAGATTTTAAAAACTAAAGCAGATTATATTAAAAAAAAAATAGAAGAACAATGTTTGCAGATTTTTAATAATAAAATTCATTATTTTAATCTTGCATTTGATAATTGAGTAAATTCATTTATTATAACTGACAGGTGTGATGATCAGTGGACTTGAGTTTTTACCTCCATCATTAGTGCATGGGCTAAAATATGGATAGAGTTTTTCAGTGAAAGACAGAGCAGTGAAAGAGTAGATATGAGAGCTGGACTCCACATCATAAAAGGAGACCAGACCCTCCTCATAATCCACAAACACACCGACCCGCTGCGGCTTCACTCTCAGAGACAGAGAGACAGGACGATCCTCAAGGGCTTTATATTCATCTCCATTCCTCAGCCACACAGTCCAGTATCCATCACTGGGACTTGCTGTGATCTCTCCCTTCCTGTTAATGGATTCTCTGGCCACTCCAAAATCCCATTGAGTCTTTCCCTTCACCTGCACCTCAAAATAAAATCTCCCTAAGGAGAATCCCTCCTTTCCCAAGACACAGGGACATGTATCAAATCTCTCTGGTTTGTCTGGGAGTTTCTGTCTAATGTCTCCATGTCTCACTTGTTTTCCATCATCAGACAGAATGAGTTTAGGATGAGCTGTATCAGGATCCAGAGTCACATCCACTGAGAAAACAGAGAATACAGATATTCTGTGATGCTGATGTTTTTAGTTCACCCAGTGTTTAATCAGATTGTAGTGCAGTAATGAAGCAGTGAGTGTATGAATGTAAACTAGTGTAGTGCAGACAGCACACTGTACCTGCATACTGCTGCATCCACTTCAGCTCTGTAGAGACTAATGACAAGAAAACAATCAGATCTGAAGCTTATATTTAAAGAACAGAGTACACTATCATGTTTCTATCTGATCAGTGTGTATTGATGTACCAGTTAGTGTGAGTTTCTCATCTATAGTGTCCTTCAGTTGAGTCAGAGCTCTCCTCAGAGTCTCCAGACTCTCATGAGTCTTCATACTGATCTCAGGCCAGTTCCTGGTGTTTCTAGAGCTGCACAGGGATGAGTGAATCTACAGCAGGAGAGAGGAGAAATCCTTCAGCATGTCATATCCTGCATTATGATTGATCAGAGAGATCATGTTGACTGACCTGTAGGAGGTGGAGGTGATCTTCAGTGTGTGAGAGCTGCTCCAGCTCAGTGTTTCTCATCTTTAGCTCAGTGATCTCCTGCTCCAGCTCTTCAATCAGCTCTTGCTCCTGTTTCTCTGCTGCTTTCTGCTGCTCCTCCATCATCTCCAGCAGTTCAGTCTGATGTCTCTCAATGGAGCGGATGAGATCAGTGAAGAGCTCCACACGGACTGCTTTCTCCTTCTCTGTGTTTCTCTGCTCAACCAGGACAGGCAACACATTATTAGCAGTGTTTGCTAACAGAAGAATCTGTGTAACTATTGCTCATACATTTTTGTTCACATACATAGGCTACATGTGTTTTCAGAATCCCTCAAATGAAGTATTAAACTTCACTCTGCACCCTGGACGAGAGCAGAACAAGCCCTGGACATTTTACTTCTTGTTTTATTGGCTGTTGCTGTATATTTGAGTCTGATAGTCATCTGTCATTCGTTTGATTGTTTGTTTATTTTGTTATTGTTATGTCTTCTCAATGTTTCTAAACATTGAAGTTTGTTGAAATGGTAAATATTTACATTTATTTTATTATATTATGTTAAACTCACTTTTCTGACTTCTGCTGAGTGTTTGATGTCTTGAATCTTCTTGATTCTGTTCTGGATCATCAGCTGCACGTCTTTCTGTGTCTTCATCAGTTCAGTCTATAGAGAGAACAACACAGACACATTTATCATAACACAGATTAAACTCACAATATGAAATAAAATCTGATTCCTCGTGATATCAGTCCTTTAAAAGAATAAAAACGTCTACCTTCTTCTCTTGACTCTCCTCTTCTATAGGAACAGTGTTGTGGTTCTTGTGGTCTGTCTCGGTGCAGAATGAACACACACATGTCTGATCATCTCTACAGAACAGATCCAGAGGTCTCTCGTGTTTCTGACATATATAGTCCTCCAGATTACTCACAGGATCCATCAGTTTGTGTTTCTTCAAACGTGTCACTCTCAAATGAGGCTCCAGGTGAGTTTCACAGTAAGAGCTCTGACACACCAGACACGACTTCAGCGCTTTCAGCTTTCTTTCCTCACAGAAGTCACACAGAACTTCAGTTGTTTTCTCAGGACTTTTCTTCTTATAGTGATCTACGAGCTCTCGGAGTGTGGTATTAATCTTGAGATCAGGTCTTTGCTTGAATGTTTCTTTACAGTATGGACAGCTGCAGGTCTGGCTGTTGTCCCAGCACTTATTCAGACAGATCTTGCAGAAGTTGTGTCCACATGGAGTCGTGACTGGATCAGTGAACACATCCAGACATACAGAGCACTGAATGTCCTCAGACAGTGAACTCATGGAGGATGACATGACTGGAAAGAGACATTATTTAGGATTAGTGTGAACTCCTTCAATACGTTTATGAAGAATCCCATGATGCACCTCATGAAGCTGGTTGAATGTAAAGAGTGTTTAGAGACAAAGAGTGCTGAAGAAACTCAGATATAAAGAGATCATGTACAGTCAGCTGGTTATTATTGTAAAATGAACCCAGACAAGCTGATCAGAACCTAAATATGAAGCTCATTACATAACCACTTACCTAAATAAATAAATAAATATAGATTAAATTATTTGATCTGCTTTACATTCCTGAACTGTACATATTCAATATTATAAAAGAGAAGTCAAAGTCAAACTGTTTTTCTGGGTTATTGACTTACATGGAGGATAATGGTCAATACTCTTTCTCCTGGTTTTTCTTGCTGTTAGTGAAGATTCTGCCATTGCTCTTTCCCTCTTAAAGCCTTTTAAAGAAAAATGATAGTTTAACTGGTTAAAATGTGAGAACTGAGAGTGATGGAAACACAATCATTTGTTTGAAACAAAGTGAGAGACTCAGAGAAAGTGAGAAACTTACTGAGCAATCTGAACTATGACCTACTGTTTACAAAGAAAGTACAAAGAACAAGCTTTATATTTTCCAACAGACATATACATCACCTTATCCAAAATTAGATTAATCTTTCCACAAAATATATTATATGATCATAAGTTATTGTGTGATGTAAAAGTGATTTTCAGCTGCAGTGAAGCAGGTTCGAATATAAAGTTGGTTCGACGTTTGACATTTTGTCAGAGATTCAGTCTCGGAAATCTTCAATAATTCTTTAATGATTTAGCACAATGACAAGAAACATACTGTGCTGTAATTGTTTTCAAATGTAGAAGAGAACACACTTTGTGTTTTGTTGGTTTTAATCTGCCTTAGGGAATTATAACTTATAGACCTTATAATGTAAAAGTGCAGGACAGGGACTGTCTGCAAAGTGCAAAACGACGAGAAAAAAGCACAATTATTCCATCTAAATGCTTAACTTTTGAAATGTATAAATAATAAATCTCAAATCAAAGGGTGTGTCTTATTATTTGTTCATAAAATAACATTTAGCTGTTGGTTTTATTCACAGAACTGTAGCACAACAAAAGTTATTGAAATGTACCAATTGAGAAAAAGCTTGCAAAGCATTACAATGATTGTGCATTTTATTGCCCCCTAGAGGAACATATTGCACTTTTTGTTTGCAAAAGGTTTGACATTGAGAAGTATAAATAAATAAATTTAGAATGCATACAGTTTGATATATAAACGTCAAGGGAATGTTTCTTGTTACTTGTTCAATGAACAATATTTACATCATCTTTTACTATCATATGTAAATCAGGATGCATACTATTGAATTAAATTTGAATCTGTTAACACTCTCATTTTTAAAACATACAGCATTTCATCTCAACTTCAAAGGGTGTGTCTTGTTAGTGGTTCCTAGAAGAACATTTTGATGGTGGTTTTAGCCACAGAACTATAATAGAACACACACTATTGAAAATGAAACCAATACATCATTTAGTTTCAAATAAATACAATCTTCTATCTCAGCTACAAAGGGTGTGTCTTGTTACAGATTTCTTATGGAAAATTGTGCAGTAGTTTTCATTGTCAAAAGTGATGGAGAAGTTACGCTACTGATGTCAAGAATAGCTTGCGAAGACTTCCGAAGAGTCTCCAGTATTACTGCCCCCTAGAGGAGGATACTGCATTTGTTTTGACTTGGGTTTGACATTCAAAGTATTTTAATAAATTAATTTAAAATGTATTCAGTTTTCCATCTCTACTTCAAAAGGTGTGTATTGTTGCTAATTTCTAAATGAACATTTTAATTCAGGGTTTACACTCATGTAGTTCAGGACAAATGATATTGAATTAAACAGTAGGTTTCTTGAAGCATCTCGTTGTCACAGTTCTTCTGGATTTATTCTCTCTCAGTTTGTGTGTCCTTCCAGAAAGACTTATGATGATTAGATCAGATCTCTGTGTGGAGCACTGGCTGTTGTCAGACACAAATCTCACTGGCTTATTACAATTAATGGCAAAATTAATGTTTGGAAATGTAAACAGCTATTTCCTACTGACACACTACAGCAAAAGATAGAAAAACTGATTTAAAACCATTTTCAGCAGGTGAAAATACTAGTGTTCAAATAATTTTGATTACCACTGCATAGTATATATAAAATGCTAATCCAAAAAAGACAAAAACAGCCCATATATATTGTATATTAGTTTATTGACATATAGTACATCGGTTTTTTTTGAAGCATATAAGTAAGGAATTACACAAATTACAATTTATCTATAGATCTATAAATACACATACATACACACACATATAAATCAGCATAAAATTTCTATCCATGCATCACCACCACCAACACCTGAAAAGTAGTCTTGCACTCTTAAAAGAGGCCGTATGTTATCCTAGCTTTTTTAAAACAAAGGTTACTGTACTTTTGAGTAAATATTGAGGAAAGTCCCACATTTTATTTAAGTGACATATAAAAATAAAATTTTGTTTTATGAACATCTTTAATAAATTTTTTTTTACAGAAAATGTTTAAAAATCATGCAGAATTAAATTGTCATTTGTGGATTGTAATATTTAGAAATGTGATTCTAAATAACAGTAAAAAGATACATAAATAGAAACATTTTCCAGCTGTGAAAGCACATAAAAATGTACAAAGGGTCAATTCTAATCTGTAACAAGACACACCCATTAAAGTTAATAATAAATAATAATTCCTTACATTTATATAGTGCTTTTCTAGGCACTCAAAGCGCTTACATAGTCAGGGGGTATTTCCTCATCCACCACCAGTGTGCAGCATCCACCTGGATGATGCAATGGCAGCCATAGTGCACCAGAACGCTCACCACACACCAGCTTACTGATGGAGAGGAGACGGAGTGATGAAGCCAATCAGCAGATATGGGGATTGTTAGGAGGCCATGATGGTCAGAGGCCAATGGTCGAATTTAGCCAGGATGCCAAGGTCACACCTCTACTCTTTTCGAAAGACATCCTGGGATTTTTAATGACCACAGAGAGTCAGGACCTCGGTTTAACGTCTCATCCGGACGGTGCTTGTTGACAGTACAGTGTCCCCATCACTACACTTGGGCGCTAGGACCCACACAGACCACAGGGTGAGCACCCCCTGCTGGCCTCACTAGCACCTCTTCCAGCAGCAACCTAGTTTTCTCAGGAGGTCTCCCATCCAGGTACTGACCAGTCTCAGCCCTGCTTAGCTTCAGTGGGCAACTGGTATTGGGCTCCAGGGTGATATGGCTGCCGGCTAAAGTTGTGTAAAGTTGTGTAATAAAACTTTAGCCGTTGTGTAATAAAACTGTGTGTGTTATAAATTAATTTATTAAAATTTAGATTTTCAAATTCAAGTCAAAGCAACTGTAAAACAACACTCTTCGCCAGTGTTGACTTATTTGTTGAATTTCAATAGCATGTTTTCTGTTATAGTTCTGTGACTAAAACAAATATAAAAAATCTTGTTGTTGTTACCATGAGTTTAATACAGGAGAGTGTATTTATTTTAAATAAATTTCTTTATTGGTTTTAATTTCAATAGCGTATACTTATTTGGTGTCATACTTCTGTCAACATAACGGGAAAAAAAAGTTCTCACAAGGACCTGGAATCAGCCTACTACATTGCCACTGAATGAAAGAATACTAATGCTTTTAATTTTGTTTATTTTATGAATATATTTATTAATAGTAATAATATCACAATAACCACTATCGCATATCTAGTTTACAATACTTCTTATTTAAATTCAAGTGAGCATTATAAGTGTTTGTCTTTATATCTTTCAAAACCTTGCATATATATATATATATATATATATATATATATATATATATATATATATATATATATATATATATATATTTATATATTTATATATATAAACATTCCGGTAGGAAAAATGATCGTTTTGTCATTATCATGTACTTTGTAGACGGTCCCTAGCTGGCCTAAGCGCTAGCGCACCGCTACTCGAGTCTTAATGTGTCGCAACAAATCGAGGAGAATTAAAACAAATACACTGCGATGTGTGTTCAGTTCTACGTTCTATTGCTAACTAATCTGCTTCTGTTAAACTCATTCCAGTCTGACATAAACTCTACTAAACCAGACCACTGCCATTAGAAACCTGTTCAGGACAATCTCTCTTATATTTCTTTCACTTACCTGTGAGTATCAGATGTATTCACAAGGGTCTCTGAACGACTCGATATTCTGTTGTTTAAAGAGTTCGATGGTTTCAGGTGTTCATGTTGTTGATCAAGTTAGTTTCTATTTCTCTGAGTCTCTCACTGAATTACAGTGATGTCAGAGCTGCTCAGGGTGTATTCTGCAAACTGTGGTACACAGCACTACACCAACACGTGATGGGTAACTCGAGCACAGTGTTCCTCCGAGTTTTTCAGCACTATACATAGAAGGTTCGAGGTTCATGTGAACAGATATTAATAGACAAGTTTCAGTCCAATATTTATAGTTCAGGCCTATAACAAAACCAAGTGTTACAGTAGAGCGCATTTGGAACAACACAATACTGTCTATCATTGCGGAGCTAAAGAACACGATTTATTTAGGGATCACATGCACAAAAAATTTGTACAATAACAATATGACATGATATAAGAAAAATCAGAGATCCTTTGAAATAACGCTAACCACTTGTTTGTTATGGTGGAAATTTTAATTATTACATTTACATTTATCAGACGATTTTATCCAAAGTTTCTAGGCTGAACCGATGCAACATTCCCCCATTTGCGCTCGCGACCGCTCGAATCACATGTTTGCGTGGCAGTGCCAGCCCGAGCCTTATGGGGGCCCTAAGCAGAATTTGATTTGGGGGCCCCCCTCCCACCACGCGGAGTCACCTGTGCTTCAAGATTATTGACACAAATGTCACGCTATAATGTTGTTCCGTCCTAGCTTTTCAGGAGGCAAAGTCACTGATGACACCAGGACAGCAGGATTGTATTGTTGTCCCCCCCTTCCTCAAATATGATGATGGAAAAAAAAAACAGCTACTATAGGGGTGAAAATAGAACTTTAATCAAATAAAAAAATAAATGAATAAAGTGTATTATTTACTAATTACAATTCTAGCTCTCGACATTTACCTACAGTATGGCTATAACTTTATTATGACTAATTTATTTCATAGTCTTAAGTATTCAGAAATCATGCAAAAGGATATTAAGAAGTTTACTATGATAAAACCATGGTTTATTTTGTAAGGGTTGTGATATGCACGTTTTTTGTTGAAGAAATTATATAGGCTGTGTCATCTATAGCAAAAATGTAGCAGCAGCAATTACATGGCATTTTGCTCCCTGTGCAGGCATTTGTATAACTTACATAAATTGTTTATTTGTATTTGCCTACATTATGTATTTTAACAGTGTTATTATTAACCAATCATTATTGCATCATAGTTTTTTAATAGAATGCATTTTAAGTCATTTTAAAGGCTATTGATGGCATATGTCTGTTTTTATAGCAACAACAACAACAAAAAAGATTTCAGTATATTAATACTTATTTGTAAATTATTATTTGAAGTAACAAAACCATGGTTAATTTGCTACTGTATTCAAATGCTACTGAGCTTCAAATTTGCCTTTGAGCCCATGTGAAAAAGTAGCATAATTTACATATGATTTGCAGTTTATTTTAATAAATATTAAACATTATATTCAATTGTGCATTATAACTGACACCTAGATGAACAATTACAGTTGTTTTTATGACTGTAAGTCATTCTCCTCAAATGCTACTGACGTTAGAAAAGTGTATACCAATATCGCATGTAACTTTAGAGACGGTCCCTAAATTTGAGAATCTCGAACGTCCAACGTCAAGCCAACTTTATGTCCTTTTCTTCTTTCTCTTTTCGGCACCAGAGGGATACATCCTTTTTGTGACATGGCTTATCATTTATTACAGTGACGCGCACTTGCCCGCCGGTGCGAATAGTCAATGCACGCGAGGTGTCTATGCGCAATTGCGCATGACTCAGACGCTAGCAGACACAGCAGCAGTTGTCGGTAAATAAGAATGTTCTTATCTTGAATTATTAATTTATTCGTTCATTATTCATTCATTCATTTATATCACCTGTTTAAGTTATTTAATTGTAAAAAAAATAATAAAAATAAAATAAAAATAAATAATAATAATGATTGGGGGGCCCCCTGGTGGCTAGGGGGCCCCAAGCAGCCGCTTAGTTCGCTTAAGCCTCGGGCCGGCCCTGTTGCGCGGAATGCAAATGATCATAAAAGAAAAGAAATCGAAAGACTATAAAAAAAAAAACTGGCATAAAGTAAATCTTGAAGTTGGACAAGGAATATTCGCAAATTTAGGGACCGTCTCTAAAGTTACATGCGATATTGTTATACACTTTTCTAACGTCAATAGCATTTGAGAAAGACAGTCATAAAAACAACTGTAAACTGTTCATCTAGGTGTCAACCATAATACACACCTTTAAATGTTTTATATGTATTAAAATAAACTGTAAATCATATTTTAAAGGTAAAACAAAGCCATCATTTTCAGGCACAGTTTAAATGTAAGAAATTATTTTACCACCACCAACGCATCTAATATTCTCCATGTCAAATTAACCATGTTTATATATATATATATATACACACACACACACAGAGCTGGGAAGGTTACTTTTAAATGTATTTCACTACAAATTACAAAATACAAGCTTTAAAAAGCAAGCAGTAACGTATTTCATTAGATTACTCAGGTTTAGTAACTTAATCTAAATACTTTAGAATACTTCGAAATACTTAAGCTTTGTAACACAAAGAAACATATTACTTTGATGTCATGCTTTCTGACATCTAGCAGCCATAAGATGTGTTTTCTTTGCATTTTATTTTTAAGAACATCAATTTTCCACAGAATTTCTATGAACAACATTTTGTTTATGTCATTTAAATCTTCCAATCAATATAAATTCAATTTGAATACAATGAATGGGATTCGAAGCCGTTTCATGATGCATTCCAAGCTTCAAAACGAATCCAGACACACCAAACACATAATAAAAGTACCCAAAACAACTGCCACAGTTGTCCAAGTTATACAATAGATTTGTTTAATGAATGGACCAAACTTTAAATGAAAAAGAGTCACAAAAGAATCACTGAGTCAAAATTGGCAGGGCTCGTTTCCCACGGTCACAAGCAATGTCATTATTAACGATGCTTTTGGGAAACACACCTCAGGTCTCACAAAGTTTCAAAATCCCTGGTAGCCTTTTGGGCAGGCATTCTTTAGGTTTTGGTAGCCAAAAATGTAACTTACCCGAAATAAAATAAAGACATTGGCTGAACCTTCCTATGGACAAATCAGCATGATCAGCAAAAACTAGTAGCATATCTGGATGTAACGATTCACAATAAACTTCTGATGCGATAAAATTCACAATACAGATTACACCATACAATTTTCTTACAATTTATTTATATATTTATTTGTTTTTTACAAAATGAGATTTAAGACAAATTATAAATGAAAGTGTGTCCTTTTAATATTAGACAAAAGACAAAATGCTGCATATTTCTTTGTTAAATTGAAATGTTAAATAAAAAACGATCTGGAAATAATTAAAAAAAAATCATACAACTTAAATATCTCAATTTAAACAAAATAAATTGTTTGTGCTCTATTTTAAATAAGAGGAAACCATTTGAATTAGTATAAAAAAAAGATACTAAATAATAATAACAAATTAAGTAAAAACAGAATGGTCCCATTTTACCTTTGTGAATGAGACGCAAATGTCACTCTCTGACAGCAGGTGCCAGCAATGGAACAGCAGGTATTTAAAGGCTGCTGACCCTTTAAGACCGTTTGCATGGATCCAATACATAGGATATTTCTTTCTCCACTGTATAGGTTCACTTCAGACATAACAGACTGCGTTTACGAGAATACTTGCAGAGACAATTATTTTGAGAAAATGTTGTGTGTATGTGTTCATTCAGAAGCTTGGATACACGAAAGATGAATCAAATCTATTTAAGTGCATTGTCTGTAACACTGCTCTCGCGTAGCCTACTTGAATGAATGCGTGCAAGCTTCGAACGTGCGAATGGTTTAAAACGTTTGAATCGGCAAGATTTAGAAACATGTGCAAACTATCAACTACGATCCGTTTCACCCCTTCAAGCGAGTGAACAACGCGAATCAAGTTAGGAATTTTACATCACTATTCACGATAGCCCTTCGGGCATAGCGGTGATACACTTTGGAGCCCGACTGGAAAACACAATAGACCCGGGACATCAGGCTAGCGATTGAGCCCTGCACCTCAGATCTGTCCAATTTCTGAGCCATTGGTTTCCACATTGATTTCGTTAAACTAAATAAATTATTCTTTTAAAAGATTGACTCAAAAGAATCATCTGTTCACGAATCAGATCATGAACTTGCATTACCGAACCAAAGATGATCTATTATCGAACATCTCAAATTAATAAAGACTTCTCACTCTGTTTTTTCAACCCAAATGCTGGGTTGAGACCGCTGTGTAAGACATTGAGTTGTTTTAACCCAAGTTTGGGTTGAAAAGTGGTCTGCTTATAACCCAGCTGCGCTGGGTTGGGAACACGGACGTGAAAGAGAGCACGCATGTGTCGTAGCCACTTGGCTCACAGTGAACACGACATAAAGGGGAGACCACACCAAAGTATATTTTAAACAAAAGTATATTTATTAACTAAAATATTCATAAAGTCAGTATATGTAAGACAAATCAAAAATGTTGTGTAAATCAACATAGTGATGGTGTAGTGCAAAAAGGTAAAGAAGCAGGGCTGCCAACAGCCCTGCTGAGAGTCTGCTCGCGAATGCAGTTCTCCAGCCCCAGCCAGCTGGAGAGCACTGATTTTATCCAGCCTCCTATTAGGCCTATCAATTAGCCACCTTGGTACAACCCATAGCTCCTCCTGCAAACCAGAACAGAAACAAACCAAAACCAGCCACAAAATACCATACTAACAAAGGGAGAAAGTGGCAGACCCAGCACATTAGAGCTGGGCCATCACACCTCCCCCCTAAAAAGACAGAGACCCATATATATGGGACTCTGAATCAGCATTTCCAGGCACAAATAACTAAAAATAAATACAAAACAAATCTCAAAAACATTCATGCTGGAAGACTCAATCACACTGATTCATTCATAGCCACTCACCCGTGAAACACCACTTTCACCTAGATTGATCACTCTTACCCCAGTCTCCTTCATATCTCACTATCCAGCAATCCTGGCGCCTGGAAAGCAAATTAAGGACAGTAGAGACCAAAAAGACAAGGATAAAGACAAACACAATCACTATGACCCCTCCGGGGCCCGAGATAGTGCATCAGCCATCACATTCTCAACACCCTTGATGTGACGTATAGACAATCTATATGGCTGTAAGAAAAGTGCCCACCGCATAAGGCGTTGGTTAGCATTTTGCAAAGAGTGGAGAAAAGTGAGGGGATTGTGGTCTGAATAGACCACCACTGGATGCAGGCCACCCCCCACATACACATCAAAATTTTGGAGAGCCCAGATCAAGGCCAAAGCCTCCTTCTCAATAGTTGAATAATTACTTTGGTGTCGATTAAACTTGCGTGAAAAATAACAAACAGGTCTATCCACCCCATTTTTATCTCTCTGCAAAAGAATTGCGCCCGCCCCTACCTGGCTTGCATCAACCTGAATCTGAAAAGGTTGATCTAACTGTGGCGCAGCCAAAACAGGTGCAGAACTCAGCAGCAGCTTTGCGTTCTCAAATGCCTGCTGACACTCAGGGACCAGTCAAACTTAACAGAACTTTTAAGCAGATTTGTAAGTGGGGAGACAACGGTTTGAAAAATTACAACAAAAATTTCTATAATAACCAATCATCCCCAAGAAACGCATCAACTCTTTTTTTGTTGTCGGAGGAGGAAACTTATCTATAGCCAAAACTTTGGCTCTCACCAATCGTACCTGACCTTGACCGACCACCTTGCCCAAGTAAACCACAGTGGCTTGGGCAAACTCGCATTTCGCAAGATTCACAGTGAGATTCGCTGCCACCAACTTCTCAAATAGTGCACGAATGCGAGCCAGATGTTGCTCCCAGGTGTCCGCATAGGACACCACATCATCAAGATAAACTGCGCACCCTTCCAACCCAACAACGACTCTGTTCATGAGTCGTTGAAAAGTGGAAGGTGCGTTCCGAAGTCCAAAGCTCATCTGGTTGTATGAATAAAGTCCAGATGGTGTAATAAAAGAGGAAATCTCTTGGGCTCGAGGTGTAAGCGGTACTTGATAGTAACCTTTCAACAAATCAAATTTTACTAACAAAACATGCAGCACCAACCTGGTCCACACAGTCTTCCATTCAGGGTAATGAGTCTGGTTTTGTCACCATGTTAACTTTCCTATAGTCAGTACAAAACCTAAAGGTGTTATCAGGTTTTTTGACCAACAAGCATGGTGATGCCCAGCTTGAGTAAGAAGGCTTAGCCAAACCATTATCTAAAAGATACCGGACACTGTCCTCCAAACTTTTGTGTTTATCCGGTGAAACCCGATAAAATCTCTGCCGAATAGGCTGTGCATCTCCGACGTCTATGTCGTGCTCTATTAGACTCGTACAGGTTGGGATGTCTGAAAATAAAGAAGAAAACTCAAATTAAGCTTTTTCAACCATTCACGTTGCTTCCCCTCCAAATGAGTCAAAAGACTGTCCAACTTAGCCAGCGACTCAGTGTTATTTAAACGTCCATGTAGGACTGCGTCGTCCGGACCCTGAACCCCATCTTCAGCTGCCACCTGAGATGTGCTCAATACCTCCTTGATAACTGCTAACCCCACAGGTTTCATGTCAACCTTGTCACCCCCCACCGACAATGTTGGGGAATAATAAGGCTTGAGCAGATTTATGTGACATAATTGGGTAGATCTCCTACGCTCAGGAGTAGACACCAAATAATTAAGTGCTGAAACCTGCCGCACAACAGAATAAGGACCAGAGTACTTGGCCCTAAAAGGCGAACCTGGTATAGGCAGTAATGCTACTACTTGGTCACCTGGACTAAACTCTCTAGTCTCCGCCTTGCGATCATAAATTCTTTTCATTTTTGGTTGAGCTTCAGTTAAATTACTACTTGCCATTTTTCCAGGCCAAAAACAGTTTGCGACGAAACCCATTTGTATACTCAGTCAAGCTTTCTGGTGGCTCTGAATTATCCAGATCACTGCTCAGTACAGACAAAGATGAGCGCACTTTGTGAGCGAAAACTAATTCGTTCGGGCTACAACCTGTACTTTCCTGCACAACGCTTCTTGCCGCCAGTAATAGCCATGGTAAGCCCTCTTCCCAGTCCCTTTCCATCTCAACACAGTAAGCACGCAACAAAGATTTTAAAGTGGCGTGAAACCGCTCCAGAGCCCCTTGGCTCTGTGCATGATATGCACTACTTAGATTGTGTTTTATGTGCAGCTGCTTTAGAGCCTCGGCAAACGTCCTAGAAGTAAATTTTGAACCCCTGTCACTTTGAATTACCTTCGGTATTCCAAAGATAGATATAAAATGTGATAGTGACTTTATAATTGACTTTGTTGTTATACTTCTTAGGGCATATGCAGCAGGGTAACGCGTAGCCTGACACATTATTGTAAACAAATACAAGCAGCCAGATTTCGATGCAGGCAAGGGACCTACACAATCAATTATGAGATGTTCAAATGGAGTACCTACTGATGGAATTGGATGTAGTGGCGCAGGTTTAATAGACACATTTGGTTTACCCGCAATTTGACAGATGTGACATTCCTTAATAAACTTAGCCACATCACGTTTTATCCGCGGCCAGTAAAAGTGCTGTAACAAATGACTGTATGTTTTTCTTTACACCGTAATGTCCAGTCATTTCCCCGTGTGCAGTTTTTAACACTAGATTACGATATTTCTCAGGAACAACCACCTGCAACACCGGATCTGCCTACCTCAGGGTTTGCAAACGGTGACCACCTGCGAAGCAACAAGCCATTTTGGACACAATAGTTATTATCCATGTTTAAATCTGAAGCCAAATCAAAATATTTCCGAAGGCCAAGATCGTCTTTTTGCGCGTCAATCATTTCACTACGAGAAAGTGATGCTGGCAACTCTGGATATATAATTTTAGTTTCGTTTTAGACGCATTCAGATGGCTTCTCCGACTGTGCGCGACTCATTGCGCGAGTCACCGCACAGGCAGTGAACACCTCTGGAAAATCTTGCAGATTTTGTCAGACTCAGCTGATGGTACAACGTCTCTTCTAACCACAGGAGGTGGTAGTGACCCTTCAGGCCAAACACGGCCCGCACCCAAATTATTTCCCAAAATGAGTTTGACACCATCTATTGGTAAAGATGGACGCACGGCAATTGTTACCTCTCCATTGCAGAACGCTGAAGACAACATGAATCTTATGCAATGGCACTGAAAATGGTTGAAGATCAATTCCAGGAATTAAAACTACATTTCCAGTGTTTGAAACTGAAGAGACGGTAGAACAGACTCACTAACAAAAGACTCTGATGTTCCGTATCCCGTAATATTCTAACTGGGACTTTTTGAGCATCGTCAACCAGTGAAACGAAACCTTCTGTGATAAACGGAGTATAATCCACAACAATCAGACACTGCTGTTTTATCACCGTCTATCTTCCCCAACTTGTACATTCGTCTGTTGACGATCGGCGTGCAGCGGTTAACAGAGCCTCCTGTGATCCAACACAGTGTTGTAATTTTCGTAGCAAAAACACTAGAAAGCGCAGCCTACAGGTTTGCTACTGCCTGCTTACTCTTATTACGAGCGCTCAACATTGGACATTCTTTTTTCCAATGACCCCATTTCTAAACAATAGTGACATTTATTGTCAGCATCCATATCCCTGACTCTGTTACGAGTTGAATCGGGCCTCCAAAAAGGACCCGCATTAAAATAAGGACCCGTGTTAGGGACGACCAGGGCGATGTTCTCTACGACTATACTCATGTCTTGGCGGATGCTCCCTCATAGGATTTTTGTGCATTAACACGAAATTATCCGCTAGGACAGCAGCCTGAGCGGCCGTCCTCACCTGATGTTTCACTTACGTAAGTGGCAATTCGTTCTGGCAAAATGTTTTTAAATTGCTCTAAAATCACCAAGTCGCACAAATCATCAAAATTGCTAATGCCCTCAGCCGTACGCCAACGATGGAAAAAAACTACTGAGCTCTCTAGCTATCTCAGCATGGGTTTGTCCTATCACTCTTTCTCCAATTACGGAAACCGTTGGTCTATACGCTTCTGGAATCAATTCGTAACATTTTAAAACTGCATCTTTAACACACTGATAGTTCTTTCTCTCTGTAGTGGGCAACGCAACAAATGCTTCCTGGCGCTTTCCCAACTAATACAGTTTGCAAAAGCAAGATTTTATCCTCATCATCCCCACTCTCGATCAGAGGCGACATTTTCAAATAGTGAGGAAAAATACGTCAGGAATCACGTTCATTGAGATTTGGGAAGAAATTTGATCATACCAGCCAAACCGGATTTTCACCACTGCCACTGGAGGAAAAATTTACCATCGGCTACCAGTTTGAGTCTGAAACGCCTCGATTCCTTATCCTGCTCTTGAAGTTTAAGTTTCTGGCAACTCCAATAAACGATCCTTTTCACTCTCTTGTGTCTTATGTTCCAGTTGCATTCGTAACAGCTCTTTATGTTGCTCAAACGTCAATCCACTATCAGGAGACGACATGCTTGCTGCCACAGGTATAACTGGAAACGATAGCCCTGTACTACTTGTGTCTATCGGTGTATTTCTAGGCAACACTTGTTTGTCTTTTAAATGTTCACGAATAAAATCAACTATTTGCTCTTTTTTAGCAGATTTAGACAACGTTAATCCAATCATGTAATGATCTGCTACATTAAACAATTGCTCTTTTGTTAAGGCTAACAACAAACTCTCTGACGGAGCGCTAAAAAAATCATGCAACGCGCTCATAATTTAGCACTTAATCCACCTTTCAACAATGTATCAAATCAATCTCTAACACACTAAAGCCCTCAACTCAATCTAAAGATCAGTCTTCCAGATTATCCAACCAAACAACTTAACTTACGTGAATAGCTACAGCCCGCAAAACAGGACAAACAAACTACGGAGCTTCCCCGTATCTAAACATTTACCCCCACTATTCTAACCTATTTTCACACTGTGTCCAAGAACCGAGCTCTTTACTCACCCATACCGCTGGAGACGTACTGTCCCGACCATAGGCCAATTCAGTCGTTTCTCCACGGCGATGTCCTCGGTCCAGACACCAGTGACGCTCCAACCTAATCCCCAGCGCAGAAAAACGCTCTAAGACGGGGTTAAATGATCGCTCCAAAAATTCGCTGTCCTGCTACGCAAGCTGAAACACTTCACCAAACCAAATGGTTGGAACTAAGCTCTACACTGCAACACGACATATATGTTTACTACACAATACAAACAGTGTGGATCCCCTCTAAACATTCGGCCCAGCACGATTTACGTCACACACGCACGTCAATCGGCCAATTGCGTAGCACTACTTTACTCGCATTACGCTCTTCTATAGTAAA